>NC_134828.1:97401631-97711297 GCF_004210375.1 Tachypleus tridentatus
CATATAATTCAAGTAGCTACAACCCTACAGTTGTTGATCACAAATACATATAATTCAAGTAGCTACAACCCTACAATTGTTGATCACAAATACATATAATTCAAGTAGCTACAACCCTACAGTTGTTTCACAAATACATATAATTCAAGTAGCTACAACCCTACAGTTGTTTCACATCTTAAAACAGTGTCCTTTACCTTATCTTCTTTCTTCTGTTTTTTCAACTCATGATCTAAATCTGGAGATCTACTTCTGTATTTCTCATTTGGCGAAACTGAATGTCTCTGTGAAATACGAAACAAAAACGACTACACATATTTTGCTTAGTTTAATTTTAAAAGATTACAAAAAATATAAAAGCCTGAATAGCTATGTCATCATCTGTATTGAAATATTAACTTTATAAGCATATAAACAGTGTGATGGCTGCCAAGTGATTCTGACAATACATTTATTCATTACCCACAGTCTTTGCTTGTTTTATGTCTCTTTGATCTATCTAACCTAGGATGCTATGTTCAGTTTTCTTTTCCTTTCTGTCTGTTATCTATTAATCTATATTTTAAAAAGTTTGTTATAGACAAACAAAGGGTATAATATTACAAAACTCTTTGGTTATTCAAAATTTTCGAAAGCTAGTAAGTAATCAACTCTCCTACCGCTTTCGTATCGACAATTTTGAACACAATACTTTGAATACGATAGCGTATAAAGATTCCGTGGTTGATAAAGGTTGTTCAACGTATAAAGAATAAGATGAAGCAAGTATTTCAGCATTTACTATGTACTCCTAAACTCTAGAAACGAAAACAGAGTAGCCAACAAAAGTATTCATATTTTACCTGAAACATAAACCATTTATACCATTACAGGTATGAGATTCTCACCACGAGGCGGAACCACTGAAGTACAACTAATCCCATTATAAACGCATTGTATGCGTTCACTCACAGGAATCCAGCTGCGGGGTATTATATTCCCGTTTTCGTCGTACACAGATTCATCAAATCCGTTGAATTGCCTGCAGACATAAAGCCCCATGGTTGTGCCCCTTCTTACCATCCTTGTACACATAGAAAACAGATGCTAAAGAACCCCCCAGGACATCAAATTAAGAGCCCAGCCCCGCTGTACCAATTGGAAACGTCACTTTAGGGCGTAACGTAACACTATGGGTGTTCCTGTACATCATCAAGAACGCTATTATCTTCCCACCCTGCACTTTTCACGATCGTACCACGTGACCATGCAAAATTGAAAACTATTAAATAGATTCATAAACTGTCCTAGCCAGCCTTTGATCCCTTGCAATATCCTGTAATAGTCTACATATTCGACATCTTTATTACGTCATAAACCTGTATGGTTTCTAATTAATTTTCTAATGAATTCAAAAACCAACTCACGAATCAAGTTCTTTCTGTACGCGTTAGGTGACTGGAATATAAATTTTGCTTTTTGTAACACGTTTTATTCACATATGTAAACGAATGCCTTTAAAGTTAGATTGATTATTTAAATGGAATAATGTCTTTTACCCAGATGTGTGTCTTAATTACCTGGGACCTAAATTAAAAAGATGGGGTAAGGTTATTACTGACAACCCTGTTCGAGGTAAAAACAAACAAAAAGTTGATAATATCCAATACAAAATATCACCTTATTTATATGACTAATCTTTGATAAACCGGTTTATTTGTCTTAGGTGTTATTTACTTAACAACGATAAACTGATAACATTCTACAATAGTTTTTAACAGTCACACACAAAGCCTCGACAACAAACTCTGTACTCATTTTATTCGGCATAAAAATAGTTTTGTTTGTTACGCCTATCACGCACGAATTGATCTCTCGCTCAATATCAAACTCAAGAATATTTCACACGCTGTTGGTTTGCGCTACCGCAAAAAACTGATAATTAGTTAAGCATGTATCAAACTACCCCTTTACATCTAAAATAATAAAATGATTTAGGAATGGCAAGTCTTATGGAAAGAAGCGTACCCTGGCTTGTTCAATCGACTGATAGCGAAAAAGGTATTATTCATCTCTAAAATTCTCAAGTCTATTATGTTGCATACGAATGCCTACACTGACGCAGTCACGAAATCCTTGCATTAAATGCTATTTTCAGATAATTTGACGGAGCGCTAGCGAAAAATAAAATCTATAAAATTCATCATAGACACAATGGAAAGTATGGTACAACAAAACTTTGATACACTACACACACATACATCTTGCGTAGAGCATTACTTATTCCGAAAAATGTTGAATACTGGCAATAATGATAACGACTATTTCAGAAAAAACAAACACTGGCAAAGTTCGTAGTCTTGGTTACTTCAAAATATCGCTAAGCTCACAAAAGTAGTTTAGCACTCGGTGTCTAAGCCCCAGTGCCGTGGGCGAGATGAAGGAGAATCGACCAATACACGGTCAGTCCAAGATTTTACACCCAAATATTTACCATTGTAATTTGGCTCAGCAGTACATCAGGAGGTATATAATGCTACAAAACGCATTTCGTTAATCACGTGGGTAGAGAAATAATTCACTGCGTAACAAAATTAATACTACAAAACTCAAAAAAAGTTTTATTGGTACTTATCAAAAATGAGAAATTAAAACCACACCTCATTTAAAGTGTATACATTATTAATTCTTATTGATTTGAAAACTATTCGATAAATAGTTAGTGCTTCCTTTTGTTAGTCTAGTGTCAAGTAAACGAGTTACCCAATCGATAGGAATTGTCATAATCAGATGTTCATACTGCCTACATAGCGTGAACATTGGTAAATTTTTTCTCACAAAAATGAAAAGATTAATTAGTAATAACAGGTACACCATGATTTGTTTATTTCTTCGTTGTTAACCACACAGCTACATAATGGGCTATCTAAGCTATACCCACTAAGGGTATCTAAACCCGGCTTTAAATAATATAAGCCTTCGTTACTCACCGTTGAGCCATTGGAGGCGCTACATTAGGGACGCAATCGGTTCACAATTTTTGTACCATCATTCAGTTCCGGATGCTTTGTACTAGTGGTTCCGGAATGGAAAAGCAAAGACTATGCCAAAAGCCCATAATTAGTTCCAAGCCGTTTATATTGGTCAATGTGCTAATGACAAAGGCGCCTCAACTATTGGACTACAAATTCCCTAAAGGAAGAAGGGGCTCCACAAGTTAGCCTCTTCAGTCATACAAAGAAAACGTGACCACCTGGGCGTGAACTGATACTGTCTTCCTATCTTTAATCTTTTACAACTCTAGCTCGTTCCCTTTTGGAAAAGTGACTTAACAGAACAGGGTTAGTGGACCGATTGGTGCTCTACGTGCGTAGGATTTCTATCAACAGATTAAGTACTAATCTCATGAATATTTTGTGACTATTATTATTATACCAACATAATTTATGGGAAATCGGAGATTATCTGAAATAGCTAACAGCCTCTTAAGATTAATGTTAGTTTCTCTAAAAGGGGAATGAAGACCACTTGCAGGCGTCACCTGTTTTAAGCACTTCCACATTATACAAGAGTGTGTTGTCTGTCAGTCAGTAGACAAAAATTGACGTCATATAAGGGACGCTTGACGTTGCAACTTGTATTGTCGTGACGTCAGAAAACGTGTACATGCCATGAATTAAGAGAAGAATTGCACTGTGTAACACACGAACGTCAAAAGGAAAAATAAAAATATTTGTTACTCTTAATCTTGGTTTTATTTACTTTTGAAACAACAGTTTAGGGCACCCTGCGGAAGTTCACCCAGTATAAGCAATTGACATGACTCTGTGAAAAGTGACACTTTATTAATTATCAAAGAAAGATTTTGCCTTTCTCGATTACATTCTATGAAATATGATACACCTGTATCTACACTAATTAGCGCATTAATTTCACCATGTTATTGTAATTTATTTTTCTTATATATGATTTCCGTAAACATTCGATGTATGGTGTGGTCACAGCACAAACATCATAGAACTTTGCGCTTAACACTAAACAAACAAACTTATAGAACTAAACATGGTTCTTAAAAATGGTAATCTTTCTTTCGGTGTACTTCGAAGCCTAAGAACGACACATGAAAAATAGATTTAACCATTCAGTGATTAAATATTAGCAATCAAATAAAGCCACAACAGTTTTCCTTTAATTTCACACACCGGATTTACATGTTGCCCGTGTTCCTTCACCTTCATCAGAAGGTTTTTAACACGATGTAGATCAGCTGCTGTTTTATACAATAAAAACCTATCACTTTTGACAATCAACGGTTTATGTTCGATCACTCGTTCTGCAGATATAAAAAGTTAAGAAAACAGAAACTAACTAACGTACACTCCCTCATTAACTAAAACAACATAACAAATTCCCAGATAAGAGAAGCGTTATGGTTTAACAGCATTGTGTTAATGAAATAATCTACGTATAATCCATAAAGTCGTAAGTTAAAATGGTAGTCATTTATGTCCAGAATAAAATTAGAAAATGTTATTAGAAAATCAGAAAAAAGAAAAGGAGAAAGTCTAATGAAGTACCTAAAATATTGCATTAGATACTTAAAACACAAAGTAATAAAAATACCTAAATATGTAACTAAACTTTACATATATACTTATATATAGTTGCATGGATTAAATAGAAAAACAATTGATAAGAAAATTCTTAGCTTACTAATACTACTTTTCTTTTTAAATTAAAAAGCCTTCTGATATTTACGAATAGCTACAATTTTATGAATATGGATATACATATCCCTCTTTGATTTTGAATATTTATTTATGTATCATGCATTTTTTGTCTCGAAAATTCCAAAAACTCGTTTTTTTTTGTTTCCGACAGGTGCTACACTATCAAGTGAGAAAATTTAAAATGTTACTGTTTTTACTGTAGTATTCTACTGTATAAAAATATAATTTTGCACATGTACGTGTTAAATGTTTCTAAAAAATCTGGTCAGTCAATTAATTTACCATTAAAAATAATGAAGAATTACTTTATTTGTACTCCTACGAAATACAATTTCTCTACTGTTTGCGGTATCAATAAATGTTATCGTAATCTAGGCCTATCGTCTCTTCCTTACACTTCCTCGTTATAATAGTTCAATAAACTCTACTTCAGAAAAGCTGGCTGAGAAACGGAAAACAGATTTAAACTTTCTTAATGGGCAAGTTTTCAGTTCTTGCCACATCATGCAGAGAGGAGAGAAATAATCCACTTAAAATAGATAATCTATAGAAGAGAAAATGCTTGTACTTCGAGTATATGAGAGACGTAAAAGTGTACTTACGGGTCTGTCGTCAGAACTATGAGCTGTGATGGAGAATCGATTAAAGGGCGAGCCAGTCAGATCCAACAAAAAAGGAAAAAAACAACAGTAAATTAAAAAAAACATGATTACATCGTCTAATAAATCATGCTTCTAGTATGGCTAACATGAACTTGAAGAAACCTTTTTAAATTATAAGTTGTTTATATATCTATAACGAACTTTATTTTATAAGAAATAAACAACGTAAATAAACAGTTTTTAAATACATCAACAGTGCCCCTATATTTTCTCGTCATTTGATGGAACCATTTATACTGTCTTTAAAGTCCTGTTTATTTTTACAGCATCTCTCTCATTCAATTATCATTTCAAGATCATATCAAAATACATCATGAAAGTAATCGACCCGACAAAGCCAGATGATTAAGGCATTCGACTCGTAATCACGGGTTTGAATTTCCATCGCACCAAACATGTTCGCCCTTTCAGCCGTGGGGGCATTATAAAGTGACGGTAAATCCCACTATGCGTTGGTAAAAGAGTAGCCCAAGAGTGGTGATGACAAGCTGTCTCTCTCTAGTCTTACACTGCAAAATTAACGATGGCTACCGCAAATAGCCCTTGAGTAATTTTGCGCGATATTAAAAAAAAAAAAATCAAACCAAAATGAAAGTAATTTGAAGAAATGACATCTACCATTGGTCAAATATAATTCTACTTTGACCAGTCGCAAACTAAACTCTTCGAACGTTAAACAGCTAAATGGGAATCTAAGTTCAGTTGGATTTAATCTAACCTTAGAATTTACAGTAAAGGTTGTTTTTAAAGAATTTTTTTTTTAAGTATTTCTTCGGATTGCTTATACAGAGTATGAATATGCATTAATGAGACGCAAACTATTAACCAAGAGACAACTATCGGCCCGGTTACTGGTACTAAATGGTAAACAACTCAGAATTCGAGGGTTACGGATGTATCATAAGCATTTACGTCAACTTTCCACAATAGCATTATGATGCTTAAACGGGTATCATACACTCAATTATAGAGAAATAAAAGTTCAAATATCTAAAAAGGTTGAAAATATATGTTCTTCACAACTAACCTATTTTGTCATACCATATATTATCCTGCAAACATCTAATAAACTGTTGATGTTTTTGTTTTGAATTTCGCACAAAGCTACTCGAGGGCTATCTGCGCTAGCCGTCCCTAATTTAGCAGTGTAAGACTAGAGGGAAGGCAGCTAGTCATCACCACCCACCGCCAACTATTGGGCTACTTTTTACCAACGAATAGTGGGATTGACCGTACCATTATAACGCCCCCACGGCTAAAAGAGCAAGTATGTTTTGTGCGACCGGGATTCGAACCCACGACCCTCGGATTACGAGTTGAACGCCTTAACACACTTGGCCATGCCAAGCCGTTAACTGTTTATGAATTTTTAGTTCTAAATGTACATAATAAGAACAATAAACCCACATATAAGTAAAATTACAATTACACGGAGTTTAGCAATAAATAATTTAACACCAACAAATGTCATAATAGCAATAACGATATTTGTTTTTAATCAGCAACGAATTTTTCTAAAACGTTTTTATTACTTTCAAATATACTTTTGTATGTTTTCTAATTAACGCTTTCATTTCATGAGTTATGTATATAGTCTCACCGCTGTTGGAACGTTTATCTTCTTTGTGGTCCTTCACACCAGAAATGGACATAGCTGATGATATTGCCGCTGACAGATGCGAGCCAGGTCCTCCACCTGCAAGCGAACTCGAGAGAGCTAACAGGCCGGCTGCACTAGTTGGTGGTATGGCGGGTGGCGGGAGACCAGCCATAGCTGCTGCTGATGCATAAGACATCATGGGTATTGAAGAGGGGTGTGCATGAGCAGGAAACTGCGGTGTATGCATTTGATGCTAAAGGTGGGGGGGAAAAATAACACTAATAATGCGCACAACCTTCATCATAACACGTAATTTTGACATACTTGGTTGACAACGAACTTGAAAAATTGCACTGGAAAACACACACACATTTTTAAATGTGTAAAATCTAAGTTTAAAACACGAATTCAAAATAAGTAAGTTCTCACTACTACATCAAAAAGTCCAAAATTTAAAATAGGTATGACAATTTTAGTCCTCTGAACGAAATGACAAATAAAATTATTTCATATATATATACCATAAGATAAATTTCATATCTTAAATCATTAACAGAATTAAAAGCCAAACTTGGAAGTCTGGGCAAAATTATAAGCAACACGATCTTGTGACCCATTTAAAATTAATAACTTACTGCATTACAGTATTGTACACCCTAGG
This sequence comes from Tachypleus tridentatus, assembly GCF_004210375.1. Classification (NCBI taxonomy): domain Eukaryota; kingdom Metazoa; phylum Arthropoda; class Merostomata; order Xiphosura; family Limulidae; genus Tachypleus; species Tachypleus tridentatus. The sequence goes on from NC_134828.1 coordinate 97,409,264, forward strand.
ATAAAGAACTTGATAAACTATTGCGTTTTCCGATCAACTTACCTTTAGTTGTCTCATACTAATATGAAAGTTCAATTAAATTAAATATAGCTGTACTCATTACGTACTTTGGACATTATTAAATAGCCACGAGAGACAAAATATGTAACACAAGCTTTAACAAAATATACATTATTGTTGAGATAAATCGTTATAGGCACGCATACTGCTTCAGCACGCGTATTGTTGGCGAGATAAATCGTTATAGGCTTTAGCACACACGCATATTGTTGGCGAGATAAATCGTTATAGGCTTTAGCACACACGCATATTGTTGGCGAGATAAAAAAAAAGTCATATAAATGACAACAGGAATAATATCCTGCACACATAAAGACTGCAACCTCGGAAAGGTTTTTCTTTCTCCTCTCTAAATGTAAATATACTTAAATGCATATAATATATTCATAATTTGGCACAAAAATATACCAACGTTTGGGTATGCCGAATACTAAAGACAATTCAATGAGACCATGAAACGATTCGTTATTAAAAATATGTAAGTTTATATATAAAAATGAACATTTCAAAATTAACGTGTTAGTTCATAATTTAACCACCAGTGTAAAAAAATGGACAAAAATGACGACTGTCCCTTAAGTTTCAACAAAAATAATAATGCTATGTTAAAGAATAGGTTGAATAAATATAGGGTCTATAATTTACAGAGTTAATACAAAAACAAAATTGAAATGACAGAAAACACACTGTAAACTAATACTACATCAGTTCATATGCTAAATGTATCTAAAACTTGATTTGATACAATTCCAAAAACTAATTTTATATTAAAGAATAATAGACACAAAGATCTTTTCGATTTAGTGGTTACGTATATGCGTATAAAACACAAGAATGGTCTTTAAACAACCATTAAATCACACAAGAAAAAAAAAATGAAATAGTAATTACTTAAACTATTGGATTTAAACCACTATTGTTTCTCTAAAAATAAATTACACAAAAAAAATAGCATTCATGACGTTATTTTTTAATGTTCATTTGTGTGTATACATAATTATCGTTTCGTTAAATGAATATATATATAAAACAAGAACGATCTTTAAACACTCATTACATCACATGAGAAAACATCAATTAACGAAACGATAATTACTTAAACAATTGGATTAAATGTTATTTTGTTTCTCCATAATTGCTAATTTATATGAACTACGGAGAATATAAACACTGTATAATAGCACGGATTAAGATACACAGTTTACTGTAAGTGCGCTTTAATTTCTTCTTGATTGTGGTGTAAAAGCTAACGAACGTCCATGTTAAAACACTACTCACTAAAGAGGAACATGTTACTTCGTGAAAGCCAATGTTGATCAACAGCTAATTAGGAAGGATCGCTGTGAGAAGAAAAAAGAAGATAACTGCCCTTAGGAAACTACTTGACGCTTTTTTCTTTACAATTTAACTGCATGTAAAGAATACGAGATCGAAACTGTAGACACGCAAATGATGGCTTCGATCAAACCCTTTCCGAAAATTAATTAATTTTTGTCTGTGCTTCATTATCGCACTGCGCCTTTAACTGCGTACCTACTTTCAAAACAATGCCATTATAATGCCAATTAGAAACAACAGCTGATAACTGTTACACTCTATTTATTACACTCTATGTTACTGATTAAAAACTTTACGAAATTATTAATAATAAACATATTATAGTTACGATAAATAGCAAGACTTATTAAAGCAAGGTAAGACAGTATCTTACATAAACCTAATAACTAAATATGATTCTTAAGCCTTAAGTTTTACAAACCGAAGACGAATGGAGTGTATTTGTCATCTAAATCATTAGTAATATGGATTAATTATAACTGTTTATATCTTCAAATGTCTGTCCATCCTGTTATTCACATTAAAAAGGCACATGCCAAGCGAGAGGTTTAAGTGTTATGGTATACATACGACGGATATCTGTATAGAAGGAATAACACTACCAATAAAAAGCGTATAAAGACAATCCACATTTTACAAAGTGCCTTGTTGAAACAAAGTTGTGCTTGAAAGCGAGTATACCAACTAACACCTGTACCTCTATCCAACCCCATATGCTATATAGAGACAGGTGGTGCTGTAATTCCAATAGAGTTAATAGAAACACGTGTTTAACAAAGCAGGTGTTTTTCCTTCGAAGCGCATACACTATAGAAAGTAACAAGGTAACGGAATAGCAACTATTTCACGAATATTTGGTTCCCTTTTCTACACCAGTACGCTCTATCATAGAAGGAAGAACACATTTTAGAAGCTTATAATTTATATCACTACAAAAAACTAGTGTATTATTTGACTTTTGTTTTAATTATTTGAACAAAACACGATGATTAATAATATGTATATCTTACAAAATAATACAACATTAAATACAAGTAAGTTATAAATATAGATTCTTACAAAATTTTACAAATATACTTTGAACGTATAGTGCCAAAAGCTCAGAAAAATGTTAATGTGTTGAGGTCTAAATCGTGAACATTCTCATCCAACAAAAGACATAGTAAGTCGAGAAGAGTTCAGAAAATAATTAAAAGGAAGAAAAGTGTAGAGTAATGTACAGGGTGGCCCGTAAGTCCCTACCCATCCATATGTTATTATGTTATATTCAATTACGCATGTATTATTAATTTTTTAATATTTTTTCAGAGAAATATGGCCGATGTAAGCCCATTTACACTTGAAGAGCGTGTTGTGACAAGTACGTGGGTACATGAGCGCAAGAATACTGGTGACACCACACAGATACACTGGATACATAAGATATATGGATGGGTAGAGACTTACGGGCCACCCTGTACAGTAGTTGAGGTTTGGGTTAACTTTACCAAACATTTTTACAATGTTGGACTATCTCTGCAGGAAATAAAACAATTTCCTTTGGAATTAGTAGAAACACAATAAATTATATCTATAATCCATAAAAGCAAAGCTATAGCTATATTGTCTATTTCTTGATGACTATTATATAAATTAAGCATTACATCTACCAATAATATATAGGTTTGAACGTGTATCTAATAATTGACAGTAGAAAGGTTATAGATCGTAACTGTTAAACTTGACAAGAGTGAGTCAAAATAACTTTTGGTGAAACAAAATAATTAGGCAGTGTCAAAGCAAAAATATTCTAACTTTTGAAAGTGCTGGAGTTACAGAGATCCAGACTCGTTCACTGAGATTGTGAACATTTAATTATTTGCTCATTCTTATTTTTATAAATGTTAATCAAATGGTTAATTTTAGTCATTAAACACAGCCTGTTATTGAGTTTAGAAATGCACATTTCTATGGTTAACAACAGTAACAACAACAAGTGTTGTGAAAGTTTATGATACTGGATGCTTTCATAACAGAAGGGTGATAAATTAATCATTCTCTTAAATCCACTATTAAAGCTTCCTCTAATAGCATAAAGAAAAGTACTTGAAAGAAAGACAATTTGAGTGCCATCTGATAAATAATTGTAAGGCTAGCTACTTTTAAACAAAGATTCAAGTCACCCATTTCTCCAAATTTTGAATAATGCATGCATTTGCTTTGTACTCGTTTATACATATAGATCATTTGTAAACGTGTTGTAAAAACATAAAGTGATCAATATTGCAATAGTGAACCAACTAAACTTTCAAAAGTTTTGTCATCAAACACAAAGCTAATTATAGAAGGGATATGCATTACAATAGTTATCTTAGTCAAAGAACAATAAGTCATTTCTTTTTTAATGTTGAAAAATTATCCCATTCCATCATGAGTTTATATCTTGTAAGGTATGCTCCTATAGGCACAGCTGTAAGAGTATATCTTTATCCACTGTAACTACAGCTCTATATAAGTGAAACAACTATTATTTTGTTTTTATGTAACACAAAATGGAAATTCTCATTTTATTTTATTATATCCCCCCCATTCATCATTCAAAAGACAAGAGTTGAGATTAACAATACATCAATAAGAACCTTGCATTGTAATATTACTTCAAAATGAGTCTTAAATTATCTCTTCTCCCCTAAAATTTAAGGTTTTTTTTTTTCACACCATCTCTGTGTGTGTTTGTGCTTTTAAGTAAACATTAGATTAATAACATGCTGCCTTCAAACATTCAAGAACTATGTACGATATCATGTTTAGGTGGTATATGAAATATTGTAAAAATATCTTAAATCTCCATGATTTCAAACTTACAGTTATGACATTTTATAACTAATATTTTTCACCTAAAAGTCACAACATACATAAATACAAGCATGGCAAGCAGCATACTTAATTGTTTGGTGTTATGTACCATAGGAAATTATAACCTTTATAGGCTATCTAACTGTTCAATTTCATACTACCATAACTTTGTAAAAATACAATGTTGCCAGAGCAAAACTAAAACTTCTATAGTGGATTTTAACCCATGTGATAGTATGACATTTGCCAAAGTATAAATGCCACAATGCATATCATAATCAGCAGTTCCAAGTATGTATCCTATCTAACTTTAGATAAAATATCCAAGAATTACATTATTGCTAACATTAAACTAATGTATTTCAGCTCTTATGTAGCTTGTGTAGATGAAGAACTATTGGAGACAAGGTAAACAAAAGGGTTAGAGAAGGAAATGAATTATAAACTTAAGGAGGTTACAGGTGATTCCTTGACAAGACATACAAACAAAATAGCATGTGGAATAAATAGGGAGAAAATAATTAGATTATGTTACTCATGGACACAGGTGGAAAATATAACCGATGTGGCAGGAGATGTAACAGAGTGCTACCAGAAATGCAGTTTTTGTGGTGCATGCAAGAACTACTGATGCAGGGAAAGGTAGGTCAAAGCAGCTAATTAATAAGTACAAGGGGTTCCTAAAGACATTTAAAGAAACAGGTCATAACTTATTTGTTTTAGGGAAGCTTCCAATAATTAATTGTATGGATGAAGTTATAAGTAGGTCACTAAGGCTGAATGCTTGGCTCAGATTAATTTAAGGATGAGCAGAGTGACTGGTTGGACTTGTGGGATCTGTTTAATGGGAGAAGGAAGCTTTTTGGAATGGAGATTTACATTTAAATAGATTAGGGAATGGCTTGTTTACAAGGGCTATTAACTCAGCTGCAAGGGAAGTCTTAAACTAGGACTAAACAGTGGTGAGGGCCAGGATATACTAAATGCAAAAACAATAAGAGGTAGAAAAAAAGAGTAGCATAAGAAATGAGCACAAAGGTAGTTCTATGAGCAGGCTTAAGTGTTGCTATTGTAATAGAGGAAGTATAACAAACAAAACTGATGACCTTAAAGCATTGGTAAGAATGGAGGATTTTTATATAACGAGAGAAACTGGAACATGGCTAAATGTAGACAATTTTGATGACAGAAATTTCTTTTAAATACATGGTTACAGGTAATTAATAGAATAAAGTATTAAAGGAAAGGAGAGAAATGGCTTTATGCATAAAATGTGAGTTAAATCCTGTTCAGTTTCTATTAGTGGGCATAAAGGGAAAAGCTTTTATTAGGAATTTGTTAAATTTGTTACAGACCACTAAATGACACAGATGAAATTAGTGAAAAAATTTCATATTGCACATAATAAAAACAAAACAAAAAGGCCTTACCCCTATTATGGCATTTAGATCCGTCATAGTGACTTGTTTAGCTCTCTCCACTGCCGAGGCTACTTGTTGTTGGTGCTTAAAGGTTATTCATAGAGAAAGTAGTTACACCAAATATATTTTTCACACAAAATTTGTAACACTAATAATAACAAAGACAAATGTAGTTACAACGTTATCAAATACAAAAATCCACAGAAATTAAAAACATCACTGAAAGATAAAGGATAGGGGATAAGCAATTTATCTGCACCTTAAAATTGTGATGAAAAAGATAATTTCTTAATTGAATTAATCTAATTTTAAATTCCATTTTTGATATAAAATTCAACTGTCGTAACATTCTTAACTTTTAAATTATAACACGAAATAAATTACACAAAACATTGGAATAATAAAAGAAATATTCAAACATACACAATCTAATATCTTAAGTCTTTATGGGCTGTAAATCATTTTGTAAAGTGACAGATAAATTTTTACACAAATATAATTCAAATAATGTAATAAATGCAAAACAAAAAACATATTTCGCTTTGTAACTCCTAATAAACGTAAACACAGCTCACCTCTTGAGACAAGAAGGGTAATATCTGGGCAATGATAGAATTTAACCTCTTGGCGATTTCAGACTAGAATAACAAATATTAGACGAATTAGTTTTTTATTTAAAAATAACATTTCTAAAAAAAATTGTACTACACAATATCAAGATAAAACTACACTAAAGATATTTGATCAAAGTGATTTGTAATCGTTATCTCGTATCAACAGAAAAAAACGTTTAAGTGGAACTAGCTGTTGTCGTAAGAGGTCGCGATAGTTTCAAAACTTGGCACTGGATTCATCAGTCATCTCGATATGTGTTATGATTGATCCGATACAATGAACGCTAATGCCATGTTCCACTTTACAACACATTCAGTTTTTTTGTACACTGTAGAGGAAACGAATCTGGCCCTATTCTGTAATTCCACAGCCTCCGGGGACTCATAAGACCGTTTAAATATCTTGGAAATAAACTATCAGTCGGTGCAAGAGTAACGTCATTCTCGTACACCAGATGACAGCACGTTTGTTTTTACCTGTTTTGCACTTTTAACACAATGGTTTTAAACCTTCTTCACTCCACGAACAGACAAAAGCTGTATCAAAAGCTTATGAACAGATACTCTAATGGATCAGTGGTGTTAGCATGATGCTTATAAAGCTAAAATCAGTGATTAAATTCCTCGTGGTGGGCTCAGCGCATTTAACTCATGGTGTACCTTTACGCTTAACAAGTCTTTTAGGAATGTATATGGCCGACCATACCTGTAGAGTGTATAATTCTTGTGATTCATGTACGATAGTACAAGTTGCAACATTAAGCGTCCTTTATATGACATCACCTTCGACACACTATTGTAGTACGAGTGGTTAAATAGATGAACTCTCTGGCGGCCCCTTTCTGGAAAAATGTAAACACATATTCTTACATAATTATACATTCATTTGATGACTGAGTGAACCTGCAAAAACATGCCAGAGAACCAGCGATCAGTAACGAATGCTTTAGCATCTGTATTATTAAATGCATGCTTCCTAATAATACACGGACTATACATATAAACGTTCAAAGTAAGCATTTTCATTATCTCAAACGGATACATTATTCGCTATTTATGGATGAGTTTGTCGCAAGTGGCTTGAATTCAATTACAAAAAACTCCTTTACAGAAATGGTTCCCTCCCTGTTTTCTTATAGAAGTTGTTATACTTTATTTCGAGTTCTTCACACTGGTTGTATGCACGTTCAATAGAATGAAAAGAAATACTGGCAAAATCAATATTGGTCGAGTCCCACATGCTCGATATCTTGTTGTAACACTGGCAGGGGATGTTAAGCTTCGGGTAATGAAAATACATCTTCACCCTGCAGATAAACCGCGATGTCTTAACTTTTTTTCAGAGAAAAAAGTTCCGCCATCTTTAATCTATTAAAATCATTTCAATAAAGCATAACACATATTTATGGAGAATTATTTTAACGGTGACTTCAAAATACTTGTGACGTTCTTTAGTACATTAAAAAAAAAAGTCGTAAAACCTTTAACTACAGTATGCAGGAACGATGCTGGTTATCTTTCCGACATCAGTATCAAGTTATATGCTATATGTACTTCCGTATTGTTACCGAAAATGTTTTGTTTCTAGGGTAAATAAGACCAACATTACGAGCAACACATATTTTTATTCCTTGTAGCTTACATAGTATATAATTCTTCTCATGATTTATGGCATGCGCATATTTCACTAACATCACGAGAAATAGAAATTCTACCATAAACCGTCCCTTATGTGAAATCAATTTAGTGTCTACTGACTGACTGACAGACAATACTACTACATAGTGGTGCGAGTGGTTAAAACAGGTGACCCCTCCAGGAGGCCTTTGGTCTCCTTTCGAGGAAACAAGGATACCACCATTCATTGTTTACTTGTTTATCTAATCTACATCTCAAATAATTATTTGTGGAGAGAAACTTTTATTGGCCATTTAGCTTTAAGACAAACTGCACAATATGGTGTCTATTGAAGGTAACACTATTTGTCAAAGAAACTGTGGTGTGGTCAGATAAAGGGGAATAGTTAAAACATAAACGCTTGTTTTATCACTACATAATATTATGTCATAAAAATAAGTTGTTTTTTACGAGAACAACAAACTGAGCTGAAATGGTAGTAAAGATGTCGACAAACACCAAATTTCTCGAGCTCCGATATATAGTGGTCTTTGTTTCAGAAGATACAATAAGCGGAATATGTTTTATAAATAAGCTACGTCAATTTAATCCATCCCAAACGTGAAACCACTCTCGCTGTATTTCATTTTCCTTCTACGGCCATCTTGGACTTTGTTCATATAATTCAAATTTGTTTAGTGCATACGTTGAAATTGCATTGCGTACTGAGAAACTGCTTTCCACCGTAAACCTACCAAATTGCGTCTCTAAACTCCACAAAACAACTTTGCAAACTCAAAGCATTCACGCAACTCCAAGAATTTAAAACCTGCTTTTCTTCAACCCCCTCCAATAGAACAATGTTAACATGATTGAAACTTTTTGTTAAAATCAATAACAAAAAAAAGCGACACGTACCAGAAGAAAAAGAAGGCAGGTAATTACGATAGTAAAGAGCTGAACAGGTGAGAATATGGAAAATAAAGCTTTTAATAAAGACATTTCTATTTATTTACTTTTTTATTAAGCCATATACCCTATTAATTTTTGTCATATGGTTCAAATAACGATACTTTCTCGTGCTGTCTTTAACGCAGTAAGCTAATATTTTATTTTAAAAAAGTTAAATGACCAGTCTCGCAATACAGATTTACGCATTACTTATGTAGATACTTTCATTTGTAACACTATTATTCTCGCCGCCTACCAACAACAAAAAAGCTGATGCAGGGATAAGTTAACATTTCAACCTTATTTTGTACTAGAAACATAGTGTATGATGTCGTTATCCCGTTTTGAATAACTCGTCGAACATAATCATTCAGACGGTTACATAGCTTCATTACGATAAAAGAAATGAGATTATAATATTTGACAAAAAGTATTATGATTACAAATTTATATTCACGGTGACATATGATGGTAGTATGTTGAAAATTCTATTAATAATTATCACAGGTTTGGTGAAAACTACAACTGTGTTAGGTAGCGCCAACATTATTTATATACAAAGGAAATACCTGATAGATAGGGTTACACGAGATAGACCTGTTCTTTATACTACACGGCAGCCACAAAACAAAAGCAATAATAACAAAATACAGCAAAGTAAATGACAATAATACACATTCACACAATGTTAGAAATAAGTTTTGTAGCTCTGTGAGCAGTTACAATGATTAACATTTAACTCACACAGGAAAAAGGTCTTTGGATCCATATCGAGTAGCGTCTCATTGATGTCGTTTAACGGTGCGCTATTTAGCCAACCAGAACGCGTAATTCTCAAATTAAAACTATCCGATATATTTGGTGAAACTACAGTAGTCGGGTCTTATTCAAGTGACCGAAATAAAGTAATAACACAATTCATGTATAATCAAAAGCTTTTCCTAAACTCCTATATCAAAGCGTCCTCATCTTTTCGTTTCAAATTGTCATTGTCGATTTTGTAAACTTTATGTGCTCGCGCGCTCTCCAGCTATTATTTACGCGTTACGCTTACTTCTCCAGAGAGAATTAGTGCACATTGTTATGTTAATAACCTAATAGAAAGCCGGTCACAGTGTCTAGCTGTACACCCGCTGCCGTTTTCAACTTTATTGCAGCGCCATCTGCCTGTATTTCCTGGCCATGCGCATCGCAACAGAAGGTTGACTGGTATTCTTGCAGGGTGCCGTAGTACGTCATATTCCGCGCTTATCAAATGAGGTAACAATAATCCCTCAAGACTTGTTAAAAGTCTTGTGACTGTAAATTATTTACTAAGGTTCAGGGTTCAACCTGTCTTTCTCACCCTCTTTATTTAACGTTCTCTCACGTGTTCGCAAAAACACGGTAAAGGTGAGACGGAAAATGAAACTTTTAGTGTTAATACTTACAAAAATAGATGCCTTACACTTAAGTACTTGCAAGTCTGTTTTTCGAGTAAGAAAAAGGAATGTTGATATTTAACAGCCACTTCATAAATTGCACTCAATAAACATTTGTAAATTCATCACCCAGAGATTAAAAAATATCAAAACATACAATGTTTGTGTAGTTTCAGTATGTTTTTGTATAAAATATTATAATACAGCTTTTTAACCACAATTTACACCATATTATTATCAACGTTTACGTACTTACATATACGTTCACAAACTTATTCTCAACGAAAAAATAGTTTTTTTTTAGTAATAAATGTTTATAGGATTACGTTGTTTTCGTTTTGCCTGAAGTATAATTACCGTAAAGAATGAATCGTCATGATAAACGCGATAACACAAAATTTCTTAAATGATTTAGACCAATTATCTCACCTGTTTATGCATTTCAACGTTCAACCCGTATGACATCTCATAGTACTATGGCAAAAGAAATGAAAAATTCAGTTAACACAAAATAATAAAATATACAAAAATTATTTATAAAAACACATAATAATACTCAGAAAATTATACTACATATTGAACGACAATTATTTTTTAAAACGGGGTTGCACATTGAAAAGTGTAGTTTGAAATACTCATCTTTAGTCGTTTATAAATTATAATCCCATTAATATTAATAACAACGCAAAATTTCTCCACAGATATATTTGTATGTATCATGTTACGCTAATGAACATCATTAAAATTATATTTCATGTTCCTAAATAGGAAATAATATAATTTTTATTTCTCAGAAAAAGCTCAAAATATATTCTCACATCAAGTCGTAATAAATATGCACATAGTTATTTTGTGATACATGAAAGATTATTTCAATATAATGAATCGAAATTATGAAAAATTTAATATACACTTTCCTTACCATTACGTAATGTCTTTGCATTTCTGTCTTCTCACTGGCTAATTTCTCACACTCTATTTTTAAACTATAAAATGAAACAAACAAACAGCAGTACGTAAAACTGATGAATCGTTAACCTGTCGTTTTTCTTTATACTAATGTAATATGAAATTCACACACTGTGAATACTAAAGTACTAGCCAAAGAACCGCGTTAATATAATTACATTTTATTATTCAATTCAAACACACACTTTTAAAGAATGTTGATTTTTTTCATGTTTTAAATTTACCTGTGATATTGAGCTTGTAAAAAACTGAATTCTTCTTTTATTCTGTCACAAGATTCAGCAACAGTAAACTTAAAAGGTTGCCCGGCCTGAGGCGGGGGTCCCTAAAAGTGAAATGAATCGCTATATCATAACTCATTATATTATCGTAAGTACTCAGAATGAACACAAATTTCAAACTAATACCCTAATACTAACACACATACTTTAAACAACCAAACTTACCACCCACAAAAATTAAAGTTTAAAGGTATCGTTTGTTTTTTATCTATTCCATGTACTAAAATTTATATACAGACTAGATCATTACAAATTCTTTACAACGTAAAACCAAAAGTCTGGTAATCACGGTCTCTAGGCGTAAAGCTAGTCCAACGTTATACAGTAGAACAGCTAAAGCAATATATATATTATCAACTTATAATAAATTGTTCCTACCGCAACAGGGAGTGCTGCTGAGCTGACCGGATGCCTAGCAGGATACATCACACACCTGAAGAGCAATGCTGTCTGAAGAGAAATTAGGCTTAGCGTCTGATTAAAGTATAACTAATATCAGCGTTGAATTGGTTCAAAGTACAGGTAACACAAATCCAAGTAATTATAACCCCCACACTTGTTTCCGTCTTCTTTTCTCATTCAGTGATGTTTCTTAAGCGAAAATAAATGTTAACCTGACCTAATATATAAGAAGTTATTGACGAAATAACATGATTTAGTTAACGCCTAACAGTAACACCAATACTGGTAATAGGAAAAAAATGACTTAGTCAATTTCTTCCAAGTAGAATAGAATAAGTACATTTTAGTCTCAAATTCGAGATGTTACATAACGTTTTGCAGCTTGGTAACAAAAAAAACAAAAAAAAACATAAACAAATGCTTCCCACCAGCGCGTCGACTAGTCTATGTATGGAGTATGGTCACTTGAAAGTTGAATGAACGTTAATTTCCTTTACGAATATTTGCTGATCAATCCGTCTATAAACGTTTCTAAAGCTTAGTAATGAAAATGGGCGATTGTGGTTGAGAAGTTCACTGAACAACGGTTAACTATGTCAGCAGTTGTAAGAAAAACAGCACAACTCCCACCAACAACAGAAGTAATGTGAAGACTACTCCTGGGATAGGTAGACCCACTATACACGCGGTTCAACAAGAGCGATTGCGGATATTCGTTCGCCAAATACGGCACGCTCAGATTGGCTTAATCAACAAACATGCTTGTTCCCTGGCGTCACCCTTCATACCACGTGGTGTGGTCACCGGTTGATAGTCTACAGAGCCATAGAACCAATGAAAGGGAGCAATACTACGCCCCACCCTCTAGTCTTGCCTACTACCACGTAACAATACTTTGACATTTACTCATCAAAAGCACGTGCATCGTGTATGAACCAAGTTCCCGCCACAAAAGTGATTCAAAATTCAGCGTAGGGACCAAAGGAACGATCACTCCAGAATGCAAGATAATTATACAGAGTTTAATGTTTCTTTTGACGAGCACTTAAGCTAGTAGTATGTTAAACAAGTGCTGGCAAGCTTGCTTACTACAATTTTTTTTTTTTTAATGTAGGCGGCTCCTGCAGGTTCTCTCGCCTTTCAGACGAACTAGTGCTTCAAAAATATTACTTTGGAATAAGAAATCCTCAAAGCTCTTTCATTTCGTTATCTAATAACGTGCATCCTTTGTCCCGCTATTAAGCCAGCTGTAAAAAAATCGAATAAATGGTACTCCTAATCAAAATAAACAGTCTCTGATGTATAGTTAGCGGCTTAGCTTTGCAATAGATCTCTACTTCAGTTTGGTGTTAAATTCTTTATACAGGATAATTAGGCCTTGGAATTCAAACACCCTGCGTGTTTAGTAAATATTACGTTATATGTCTTTAAATATAAAGACGCAATAATAATTGCGTCGATTTTCATTTTAAAAACTGCGTCTCTGATAAATTGTAAGAAGGTACAACTAAGCAATCATGAGGAGAAAGTAGATCTCAAAATTGTGTACCGCTCTTGAAAGTGTTACGTGCATATCTCGAAGAATTTTGTGTGTAGTTTTGAACGTCGGCACAAGTAAATTTCAAATTTGATTCTCATATTATTTGAACACCACAAGATATCCATGTAATCCAATTACACAACAAACCCGGATGAGATCAACTTTTTCTTTCCGTTTCTTTTTTTTTTTTTTTTGGTCTTTTGTTGTTTTTTTTTTTGGGGGGTCTTCCTTTAGCTAATTTAATAAATCACTCTCGTAGGTTATCCCACACAGTCGCTGGATTTTGAATGTGGTAGTGTCACGTAGCTTTCAGTAGTGTTTGTCGACAGTTGCTACCTCTCACTCACTACTCGTACGAAACGATGACCAAACTGTTTATTCCAACAAATAAACGTATATTTATTATTATTTGTTTTCGTCAAGAGAAAGACGACGCGTTATTAATAAGTAGAAGCTTGATTCGACTTTTCAGTTTCAGCTCTTCTCCGTGAAAAATGAAAATAAATGAGAAAACACCTATATAAAACATCTTTCAACGTATATGCTTTTATTTAACCGTTTTAACTTGTTAATAAACTATCAACAAGTTCATTTTCGAGGTAATTATAAAACACAGTTTCATTTTTGATTTCACTGTTAAAACGATAATGCTTGAAAATCAAAGTAAAAGCTTGAGATAAAATTAACCATAGATAAAGCAAAATAAATGTGCGCCGGCAAAAAAAAAAAAAAAAAAATGTACTTTACTGATAACCAAAATGAACCTGTAATAAAGCTAAATGTAAAAACAAATTTAAATCTTATTTTACAAAATTATCGTGAAATTTGTGTTTTATAAAATACTCGATAATAAGTCTATAATTTTCTTTCTTTCTTTCAATCGTAAGTATAACATAAGTCGTGTTAACAAACTACGATTTTAATAAACGGCTAATATTCAGAGTTGTTCCAATTGTGTTTATTCAACAATATAAATAATAATATTTATGTTTCAATTTAGCATTATTATAAATTCACATTGTTTAATTGTAAAGCTAAGAGCTATATGTCCTATCGCTTTCCCTTTTTAAAGCCCACACTTGGTTTGATGTATCTGTAAATATGTTTCATGTGTATATAAACAATTGTATAATTTTACTGCCGACTTCTGATAATACACAATGACATTTCATCAAATAATTTATTTCTATTTAATGTCCACTATAATGAATCATTGGATTATTTGGCCAACTATGTTATCATAACAATTTTATTTTCTTGGTGTTTATGTATAGGTGAATATATTTTTCACCTCATATTACAAACTTTCGGTTGACCTACTTTGTCCCCTGATGAGCTTTTAATAATTCAACAACAACAACCAAATTTTAGTGAGGGTAACAACTCAAATTTAATCACATTATGGGGTCGGACTAGTTTTAACCAGTGCAGTTGCTATATTTAATACAATGGTCAGGAAACTAAGAAATGTGATAGCTCTTGTTACAAACTGTTATCTTAATTGATAATTTGAAAATCAATGGAGACTTGAAAGCAGGGTGTCTCAACATTTTAACCACACGCAATTTTCAGACACCTCTAACTGTTGGTTCTTCTAATACAGCCTTTCTGGAGTCGAGCAGGTTTAATTAAACTCCCAACCCACCACCCGTTCAATGTCACGAATCTAGGGAATTTATCGGTTAACTTCCAAAGGAAGATTTCTCAAAATAACTCATTTTATATAATACGTATCCTCTTGACAACGAAAAGTGTTGTCTGGTTTGTTCCCTTTACTTCTTCAATCGTCAGGAGAAAACACAAATTAATTCAATACTTTTAAACCAACTTACATATATATAAAATATTTCAAATAAAAGATTTAATAAAAATATACGGATTAAAAATATTTAACAAAAAAATAATAATAAACACGTTTAAAAATGTGCGTTTATGAATGTTATACTTCAAGTTTGTTTGTTGTGAATTTTGCGCAAAGCTAAATGAGGGTTATCTGCGCTTGCTGTCTTTATTTTAGTAATGTAGGACTGGAGGGAAGGTAGCTAGTCATCACTACCCACCGCCAACTCTTGGGCTATTCTTTTACCAACGAATGGCGGGATTGACCGTTACTTTATAACGCCCCCACGGCTGAAAGGACAAGCATGTTTTGTGTGATGGGGATTCAAACCCGCAGCCCTCGGATTACGAGTTCCCTAATCACCTGGTCATGAAGAGCACTAATTTTCAAATCAAGGATTATGTGTTATGCATTTTTGTTTTAGAACTGCTCGTAAATTTGCGTAAGGATAATCTGCATACAGCTGTCCCTTGTTTTGAACTAAAAGACTAGAGGGAAAGCAGCTAATCTACATCTCTACTCGTCAACTTTTGATCTGCTATTGTTTCATTTCAATTTGAGGTAAGGGGTGGTGATTGAGGAATCTTTGGGTTCACCGCATGGACATGCTAATTTGTAGGCCTTGTTTGGCCCCTGCTATATATGTTATCCATCACTTCGATGTATGATTGTTCAATTAAAGGTCTACTATACAGAATGTTTGTTCGAGGTACAAGATGCTCCCTTTCATAAAATTGTTCATTTTAATATTTATACACTTTATTTACAATTCAAATTTATGTTTGTGGCTCGATATACTTATAGTAATGTAAACAGTTTTATACTCCTCAGTAATTTTAAAAAATACACAAACATTTTTCTACACAATTCGACCTTCTTTGCTAAATCTTTTTTATGTCACTATAATATTGCTATGTTAGAGCGCCATCTGTTGAGAGTTTTGTATTCTTAACATAAGTCGATTTTTTTAAGTTGCACCTTTTTGAAATCAGAGGTTGTTTATTTATAAAACTAACATTACCCGTTAAAGATTATTTAGCACTTTTGCAACCTGTATTTTTTTATAAGATTCATGTACTACAATAGTTATAAATAGGATTAAACACATTAATGATTTACGGCAATTATACTTATTTAAAGTAAAGGAATTGTATTTGAATTTTAAAATAATTTTCCTACCGTCTAAACAAGTTATTATATCTGTTACTTTAATACAAGGATATTAATTTCATAAAATATAATAAAATAAGTCTTTTTTCATTCCCTCAAAAGCTTTTTAAAACTCAGTTTAATTTTTATGTAAGTATATGAACAATAAATATATTATTTAGAGTGAAAAACAAATCTATCAACTTTTACATTCTTTGTTATTTAACCTTGAATAAATAACTAAAGATAGCTATTAACGTTGAGGTAATTGTATATACTTTTATTTAGTTAAACAGAGGCAGTGCTCGCTCATAGGAGGCTCTAGCGAGGACATTTCTGCCCCCACCTCTCTCAAATATAGTAATTGTATTATTTCAACAACACAACACGTACTAACACACTTAAAAAGTCATTTCTACTTGTACAGTAACACCGTTACGCCAGTACCTTTCTTATATCATGCACACTATGTGTGTACTGCCTTAGGAGCCAATCAGCGCATGCGCACCACATGGACAGAAAATGTTCATGCTACTATAATTTTTAAACGTTCGTTACCGACAGATGTGTCCTTGGATCACATTCATTAACTTATTTTCTCTATACGAATGACTAAAACAGGTAAAAGCCAAAGATCAAATGAAAATAATAAAAAGAGACCCCATGAAATAGAGCCCTGAGCAATCGTTTAATCTGCTTACGCCTAGTACCGCCAGTGTAATCATACATAACCTATGGTAAAGTAACAATAAATGATTTGAAATTGGTTGAAGTTTTTTCTGTGTAGAATTTTGCTTTCAAATTAACTTTTTTTTTTAATAGAATCTATGAAATATTTTATTTTAATACATTTTATTATACTGGTGTCTATTAAAAGTAATGCGCTTTGATAACTTACGAAACAACCGACTCTTAAAACTCTCTGAAGTTATCATCAAAGCTTGGAACAATAATTTGAGCGTTTCACTACAAAATTTTATAAACTACTTTTGTGATTTATGTTCAAAATTGCTTAAATTGTTATTTATATACAACATTTCGATTGTATCTTACATTCATTTTTATATATATTTAAGAACAAGCTGAAGAAATATTGCAACAAGAGAACCTGACACTGGCATGTTTATATTTCTTTACTTCCCTCTATATCCGGAAATACGGAAAGAAGATCGTTTGTTTTTGAATTTCGCGCAAAGCTACCTGAGGGCTATCTGCGTTAACCGTCCCTAATTTAGCAGTGTAAGACTAGAGGGAAGGCAGCTAGTCATCACCACCCACCGTCAGTTCTTGGGTTACTCTTTTACCAACGAATAGTGGGATTGACCGTCACATTATAATGCCCTCATGGCTGAAAGGGCGAACATGTTTGGTGCGATCGGAATTCGAACCCGCGACACTCAGATTACGAGTCGAACGCCTTAACCCACCAGGCCATGCTGGGCCATTTGTTTGCTATTTTATACTTTAACTTTGCTATATGGATTCTTTTGACATTTGTTTAAATAAACAAGACACGTTGTATTCTGTCTGAAAATTTGCATTTCGAGAACCTAGTCAGGTGACCGTAGAATGTTAGATAATGCATACAGCAGTGATAAAATCTATGTTTTATGTGCTTTTCAAGAAGTATGATAAGATAGAGACCGACTTTTTATACAACAATATCTGAAAAGCATATTAGAAGATACGGACGTGATCTGAAACATTTTCAAACTACAGACATTTATGAATATACCTCTAGGTCTTTTCAGAAATTCTATTTGTAGGTTTGTGCCGAAGCTATAATGATTATATAATTTCCTTTATGAAAAAGTTAAAAAGCAGGAACTATTAAAGGTTTCACATATTCTTACATAAACTATTATTATTGGACTGATATTCTCACGCAAATATGAAAAGAAGTCACTTGAACTATCCGATATTCACGATGTAACTGTTACCAATAATACTGTAACGTCATCTAGTGATAATATTATGAAAAACTTGTTTGCGTATTTTTGTAGTAATACTGGTAGTTACGGTAGCGTTGAAAATTATGCAATCCTAAAATATTTTATTCTAAATTTGCAATATTATATTTTATGTTACCTGTAATTAGTTTTGATAACTTTCAACAATATCACCCTATTTGATTGTTGCTTATGATTTGATTTTCAACAGAAAAGAAGAAATATCAAACATGAAATCTTATTTTCTAGAGCAGCGTGAAATCTAAGAATAAGGCAACTAGCAAATTATCGTGTTTAGTAGAAAGTAACTTATGAAATTAGGTATCACTTGATGGAGTTGCTTATCCATGTCTTTCAGTAGTCAAGTATAATATGTGATTCTCGCCATTAACTTGTACGTAAACCATCCATATAATTTTTATCAAGGATACAGAAGCCCGGCATGGCGTGCGACTCGTAATCTGAGGGTCGCTGGTTCAACTCGCGGTCGCACCAAACATGCTCACCCTTTAGCCGTGGGGGCATTATAATGTGACGCTCAATCCCACTATTCATTGGTAAAAGAGTAGCCCAAGAGTTTGCGGTGGGTGGTGATGACTAGCTGCTTTCCTTCTAGTCTTACACTGCTAAATTAGGGACGACTAGCGCAGATAGCTCACGAGTTGCTTTGCGTGAAATTCAAAAACAACAAAACAAGAATACACAATGATAAACTCTTACATTTTCAGTCGTTCCGAAATAAAATGTATGCGTGTGACACAATCAGTTATTTAATGACTGGAGCGAAAAGAATATGAAACATTCGCATCCGTGGCTTGCCATGTAAAAGTCCTGAGACCATTATTATTAAGACTATACTGATTTATATGGAAATTTTGAGGGTTAAATGGCAACCAAACAACATGGCTGAATTATCGGAAGTGATACAATGTTGGAACAATGTCTCAAAATTACATAATGATAAACCTGTAGTAGCATAGAAACCAAGTATTGTGCTATATTTAAAGCACGTACAAAATACATGTGCACCGTACCCTCGTTTTTTTTGTGTATTTTCTACGTATTGTACTTATGAAGAATTGATCATTTGATTTCACTTACTGTTTGCTTGGGTCTCCTGTACATCTAGCACCTATTCGTTTCCTTAATTATTTTTAATAATATGTTTGGAACATAATTCATACTCTTGAAAACCTTTTAGGATACATATTCCAAATCTACCGGCACGTGTTTGTTTGTGTTTTCTTATAGCAAAGCCACATTGGACTATTTGCTGAGCCCACCGAAGGGAATCGAACCCCTTATTTTAGCGTTGTAAATCCGTAGACATACCCGCTGTACTAGCGGGGGACACCGGGATGTGAAAATAGGGATTATGTTGTTTTGTTTTGTTGTGTTTTTTTTTTTTTTACAATCCTGTCTCCATAAACCATAGTTTTTATACCATTTACTGGTTTTTGCGACCTAACGGTTGGTTCCCCGCTGGTACAGCGGTACGTCTATGGATTTACAACACTAAAATCAGGGGTTCGATTTCTCTCGGTGGACTCAGCAGATAGCCTGATGTGGCTTTGCTAGAAGAAAACACACACACTCACCTAATAGTTGTTTGTAATATTTCTAACTTAAGAGTATTAAAGACGTTTTATTATAGTAATTAAGCAATCACTTACTCGAATCTCACTCACATACACAAGGTCTTGTTATACAAAACTGAATTTTTATTCAAAATTTATTACTATATAAGCCAAAGTAATTACACAAAACTACGGTTGGTGAAATGTAAATATTGAGATTTTAACAGAATGAATTTTATCACTTACACTTCACGGCTTATATGAAACTAAATTCAACCTTTGCATGCGTAAGCTTGATTTTTTTTTTTCACGGTACACCCAAACTGCTGATACAATATATATTTATATAAAAACAGGGAAGAAAATTACTGTTGAAGATGAAACATTTCAAAGCTCGAGCGACTACAGGACGTGGTGCGTATATCTGCTGTGGTACGAGATATATTTCTTTAAGTACAAAACTCACTACGTACATGTAACACTCATATGCTTAGAAGTACGTACGTGTTCATGTATACACTCTCAAGTAATCTTTTATTCATCTGTACTCTGCTATCTGTACTTATGTATTTTACAAATGTATGAAATGTGCTTATTGTAAACGACTTTTGTCCTGTAATATTTATTTTCCAATTTCCTTTTTAATTTATTTTAATGTATATAAGGGTATTTCATACGTCCTGTTTTAATTGCGCTCACCCAAAGCTATGTATTAAAGGATTATTATGCATGGCTACCGTGTATCAAAATCATCCGAAATAAAAGGTTGAATAATGTTATCATAACTAAACATACCATATTACTTACGACAAAGGCTGGTCTTGAAGTTTTCTCCGATAGAGGTGTGTGAAATGCAAACTCGCAGTGATTTACTGATAAGTGAATATAGATAGAATTGTTGAGTTAAGGAGATCTAGTAAGAACATATAGTCATACAAGACATAGTAAATAAATAATAAAATTTTCACTGATAAAATAAACATAATTTATAAGGTAAAAGAAGCAAATGTTTCTTCTACCTTTTGCACTTGAAACTGTTTCAGCGTATCTTTTCTATTTGTTTAATTATAAAGTTTTTGTTGTATTCATTCAGTGTCGACGATATACATGTGAAACTATAGTTCAAAATAAGTTTTTTTTTACTAGTATAATGTTTTTAAATTCATCCTCGTAAATTTGAATAAGAGAAAACTTGTTTAATTGTTTTCTACGATTTGAAAATATTACTTTCACGCCTAGATTTGACAGAATGTATTACATCAGAGTTTTACATGTTTGGTTGCCAACCGTGCATAACATTGTTGTAAGAGTTTTACAGACTTAAAACTCCAGCACGCGATTGTCTATTTACCAGTTATAATTCTCAAAATAAAGTATGTTTGAATCGTGCAACAACTCGGTGTGTTATTGCAATGTTTGTAGATAATTCACGTTTCAAATAAGTTAAGGGATATAACTCGTGAGAGAGTGCAGTGTTTGAAAGGAATTAATAAATAAAGCTGTTTGAATGTCATTTTTAATAATAAAATAGCTGTGAAACTTAAAAAAACTCGCTCTTAAAAAACAAAGCATGTTTAAAATGTGTTATGAAACAGTTCTTGCTAATACATATTTTTAGCAGATTGGAAGTCTAAATAAATGTCAAAATAATATTAACTACGCCAAAATATGTGGTATGTTATATACTCTTACGTACATGTAGTAAGTAAATAATACTGCTTTTAAACTAATAATTATAAGTATCGTCAAGAAGTATTACAATACATTTGACAGTTTATTCAAACCAAAAAAAGAATTCTCTGAACCTAATGTTAAAGATCACGAAGTGTAATATCTTGTTTATATAACTCCAGTAATCACGATTCGCCCATTAAAAGTGTTTTCATGTTTAACCGTACATAGCAAATATGTTGACTGTTATTCCGAATTTGCGAAGTTTATTGTCACGAAGTGTGACAAGTTTTTATTCAACAGAACAAATCATATGTGTTACTAAAGTTTTGTATTAAAGATATGCCTGTATGCTGCCAACGTCAGAATGATTCAGACTCCTATAAGTCAGAGTTCAATGTGATATTCATGTAAAGAACTTGTTTGTTTGTTTTGAATTTTCCGTAAAGCTACACGAAAACTATCTGCGCTAGCCGTCCTTAATTTTTCACTGTAAGACTAGAGGAAAGGCATCTAGTCATCACCACCCACCGCCAACTCTTGGGCTACTCTTTTACTAACGAATAATGGGAACGACCTTCACATTAAACGCTTCCAAGGCTGAAAGGGCGAGAAAGTTTGGTGTGACGGGGATTCGAACCTGCGACCCTCAGATTACGAGTCGAACGCCCTAACCACGTAAAGAATAAAGATACTTTTGTTTATCATGCAATTTGCAAGTTGTATTTGCATGACCTCCACAGACTCCAGTTGCATATTTATAGTTTTGCTTTCAGTGTACCTGTATCTGGTATTTTTTTCTACTATATCGCGAACACCTGTGAAATAATCAGTGTTGGGTAGGATAAAAATATGATAACTCTGACGTCAAATTCATAATACCATTTGAAATGACACTTTGTACAAGAGTGGTTTGAGATATGCATACCTGAATCCCTCCAGGTGCGCACATATGGTTAAGAATAAAGTACAGTATATGAGTATATATGGGGACAGTCTTTGCTTGTTTACAATAATTAATACACTGCTTTAAACTACTTTTGACGTTATTTATTTGTTTACTAACCCCTCTCTCTTCTAGTGGCACAGCGGTATGTCTGCGAACTCACACCGCAAGAAACTTGGTTTCGATACCTGTGGTGGGTAGAGTACAGATAGCCCAGACTGCAGCTTTGTGCTTAAATCCAAACAATCGTTTACTAGAGGGAGTTGCGGGTTGTAATTATGATGTTGAGAACGAAAATTAATAAGCTAGGTCTAGAACATCTAGAACGTTCTGAATACTTTCAAGTCAAATTGTTAGTAAATTCTGGGGATTTATTATAAATACGATGAAACATCGAGAAAATAGTGAATTGTTTCTAGTCAGTAAAGTGAATTAGTTGGAAAATGTTTTTCATAGTGACTTGATTGATCAGCTGTGAAGTTTATGTTTACGTCAGTGGGTTACAGTTATCGTGGTATTTCCCTTGTAACTCACTTGTAAAAGGGGCGCATAGGTTACAAACTATACAGCCTGTAATAAACGTTAAAGGACGAAATAAACCAAATTATTATCGTTTCGAGGACAGGTTATTAATTATTTTCGCCAAATAATTAAAACAAAGGCAATAAGAGAACAATGTTTGAACGACACAGAATTAATTTGGAAGAATAACCCATTCTAAGTTATTCTGCTAGAATAAGGAGTTGGTAATATCACAAGTATGTTTACAGATACTGTAATTCTGAATATATGTATTCTTGAGCATATACTACTTCCATATTTCCGGAATTTATAAAAGTAGCCGGAACACTTTTAAATTTGTGAGATGTTTCACCTAGCATGCTCTATAAAACACTCGGATCATATATACAAATCTTGCATGTCAGATAGGTACATTAGGTGTTGAGGTGAAATCGAAACGTTGGAAGGTTGTGAACTCATTATACATGAAACAACTCAACAGATTCATGAACTTGCAACCATTTGGGCTGTAATACGCATGTTGAGTGTTTGAAGTGCTAACAGCCTTAATGATCATGAAAGTCAACATAATTTCCATTAGCATGTTCTGTAGGATCATGACTCATATTTTTGTTTAATAAGTTGTTTCAACACGACAATACTCCTTAAGACAAAACATTTATGAACCATGCATGATTACAAACGAACAGGATAAAAACTATTAAAGTTGCCTACCCCCAAAAAAACATCTTTTGGGGCATCTTAAGGAGTGAATTCAATAGGTAAAACCACAACTTTCCAGTTATCTTCAACCGATGTAGATTTTGAAAGTTGACACAAGGAAACAAATTGAATTAGTTAGGTGTTGAGAGAATATGCTCCGTGAAATATTAACATTTATCTGAGCCAATTTTAGTGTTATACTAATTTAAATATAGTTAAAAGGATGAGTCTAACCTCTATTAATACTTTGGACAGTGCAACACATTTAACTTGATATTGTAGGTAGTTGTATTAAACGTATTATAACGTAATAAGAAAGTGACACACCAGTATCTAAGACTCGTTCTTACTGGGAACTTTTGAAAATAAAGATGTATCATATTTGGTTGAAAAATATAAAGTAGAATAAGCCATTGATATTTTCAGTATAAATTGTTTCAACTTGCTCATAAACGTCCCAAAAAATAACGTTGTTGTAATGTCTTATAGAATAATGTTTTCGAAATTTATACTGTAAATTTTTTCCATGTACTAACAATTTCTGTGTGTACGAGTTACTGTTGTCATATAATATACATGAATGGCCAGGTGGGTTAAGGCGTGCGACTCGTAATTTGAGGGTCGCGGGTTTGCATCCCCGCCGCACCAAACACGCCTTTTTTAGCCGTGGGGGCGTTATAATGTTACGGTCAATCCCACTATTTGTTGGTAAAAGAGTAGTCCAACAGTTGGCAGTGGGTGGTGATGACTAGCTGCCTTCCCTCTAGCCTTACACTGCTAAATTAGGGACGGCTAGCGCAGATAGCCCTCGTGTAGCTTTGCGCGAAATAAAAAAAAAACAATACACACGAACATTTTCTATCGCCTCTAGTAAGTGCAAGGTTTCAAGCAGTACGGTAAGCAGATCACGTATTCTCTTAGTAAGTTTTATACTACAGGCAAGTGTCAGGGGGACGTGTCCTCCCATAATAATGCGTGTCTGTTTAACTAAGATTAAAATGAGGTGCTAAGTTGCTATTTTAAGGAATTAGGCAATTATTAGCAAAATAACACAGCATTTGTTTTATTTGTTTTAGAATAGTACGAAATTCCTAAGTTTTAGAT
The DNA here is from genome assembly GCF_004210375.1 of Tachypleus tridentatus. Lineage (NCBI taxonomy): Eukaryota > Metazoa > Arthropoda > Merostomata > Xiphosura > Limulidae > Tachypleus > Tachypleus tridentatus. Next base: position 97,434,173 of record NC_134828.1, read on the forward strand.
AATCCTTCGTACTGCCTGCTTGTGCTTAAGATCAGTACTTCATATACTATAACTTTCATTATATATTTGTGTAAGAGTACATAATGTACAGAAAAAGTCATTCACTTAAGGTGTAATAATACCGTTGGTTTGTAAATAAGCGAAGATAATATGTTCTAGTCTAGTCAACCAAAATCAAATCCCAGTTTGAAGTTATAACAACAACAAGCCGCGTGGAGACAGATAAAAAGTTTGAAATTTAAAATTATGAAATAAGTTTTGAAAAACTCTCACAATACCATATGTTCTTATTTTGGTTTTATTTCTTGTTTAACGTAAAGCTGTATATCGGCTATCTTCGCTGTGTCCACTGTGGAGAATATAACCCAAGATTCCAACATTATAAAATTATAAATTACAAAAGTGCCAGTAAATGTTGAGATATGTCTATCATAATAATAAAATTACGTCTTTTAAATAAGAAACGTCTGTAATGAATATTTTTGTGTTTTTTTTTTTTTTACAATTGAAATTGATAGTTGACCCTTTTTCCAAGGCTAGGTCGAATTATTTGGCAATTAGTCAGTCACTATACCACAGAGCAACCAAACAGTAAAACTGTAGCGTCACTGTGATAAGGAACTATCATTACTGAAATACGTATTTTATATTTTAGCCAATACGTTAAGTCACTGTTCGATTTAAAGATTTCTTTTTTAAATATTCTTCACAATAATTACAGATTGATACTGGAACTGTTTGGATAAGCCACAAATGACATAAAAAGTTATACAAGTGCACTTAACTCTGCTATCCGGTTCGTATTATTATAAAAATTCATAAAATTAAGTAGAAATGGCAAAATAAGTGTATGTATCGCATAGAACTGTCGTAACCATGTTTCCCAAATTGTAAACTCAAGACCAAATATATATTTCAAATATAAAAATAGCCTAGCGATCACTTTCAATGATGACAATTAACATTATTTACAATTCTCTACATACAACCAACTTATTTAAAACTATCATACTTAGAGCATTGAGTAATACGTATTTACGATGCATGCAACTAGTATTTACCTCAAAGAGAAAAGCATGTTAATATAAATATACCTGGATTAATTTAGAAATCTTTGAACACTCTTATCAATTTATTTCAAAGTATTGCATGTTCTATTGATAAACAAGTATATAACTATGTGTATATATGAATAAAATGAATCAGCTGCTCTCACTAAATAGGCACAACTATTTCATAGTATGCATACATATTATAATAAAATAGAATGTTACAGACAAATCCTATACAGTGTTTGTACTAAATTAGAACACCCACTGAAGTTTCAAGAGATATAATATCAATACCGTTTTATCAGAGACAGGCCCGGCATGGGCAGGTAGGTTAAGGCGTTCGAATCGTAATCTGAGCGTCGTGGGTTCGAATACCAGTTGCACCAAACATGCTCGCTCTTTAAGCCGTGGGGGCGTTATAATATGACGGTCAAACCCACTATTCGTTGGTAAAAGAGTAACCCAAGAGTTGGCGGTGGGTGGTGATGACTAGTTGCTTTTCCTCTAGTCTTATACTGCTAAATTAGGGACGGCTAGCGCAAATAACCCTCGTGTATCTTTGCGCGAAATTAAAAATAAACATAAATTTATCAGAGACGAGAGTGAAATTCGTATTAAAATATTAGGATTTGTGTTCAAATAGACCCAAATTATTAACGGGTAAATTTAAACAGTAAGTCTAACTTTTAAGCAATAGATTATTCTCTCTCTGAATACACATAAACACAAGATTATAGATGAAGAGTAAAACATGACATGTTGTGTTATATTTTAAGCATTATTAAACAATTGTTATAAAAGTCCTCTTGAAACCATCTTTATTGCTTAAACGGATGACTTATAAGAACTTATTTACAGTACTTTCACGTCCAAAAGAATAACATTGTTGTTATGCTTGCAGAATAACATTTTCTTAATAAATGTCCTATAAAATAACAACTTCATAATAAATGCACTGTTGACTCAACACCACTGACCTCAAGGCTCGGGTTGTGAACCCAGAACGTTTGTTTACACAGGATTTTTTCATCATTGGATGTGACGTATACATCACAGTATCACAGGGCATGTTCAAATCTACTGAATTTTTTGGGTGATCTGAAATTAGAGTGTTATCTTATGCGTGATATTAGCTTACTTTTTGTAGAACAAATACAACCTTTCTCATAGCATTAACAAGCAAATTTATAAACTGCTAAGGCCGACTGTAACATAGGAATACGATCCTAAACATTGAGAAAAAAAAAAGTAAAATGAAATTATGTTCGAAAACAAAATTTCTATACTTCTGGGTAAACCCTACGAATGACCTGTTTCGTTTAATTCTTAATAATTAAGGGATATATTTACCTGTAAAAGGTAGACCAATAAAGCTTTAGTTTGAATAATATTATACAAGTTTATCTCACTTAAATGTTCAGAAATATTTTATAAATTATTTCAGGAGGAAACAGTTTTACACAAAAAAATTCTTAACGTTGACAAACTGTTTGTCTTTACCTTCGTACATATTGAATATTTTAAATGGAGATTTTGCTAAAATTAAAATGGAAACATTTTTAGCGAAAACCATTATTTGGACACTAAACCACCAGGTAGCCATCTCAAACTTTTCTTTTTAAGCTTGTAACTAAGACGATGGCTTCATCTGTTCATTACATCATAAGGGTGGTTTGTTTTGAATTTCGCAAGAAGCTACTCGAGGGCTATTTGCGCTATCCGTCCCTAATTTACCAATGGAAGACTAGAGGGAAGACAGCTAGTCATTACCACCCACCATAAACTCTTGGACTACTCTTTTACCAACGAATACAGGGCTCGACCGTTACATTATAACGCCCCCACGGCTGAAAGGGCGAGCATGTTTGGTGTGACGAGGATTCGAACCTGCGACTCTAGGATTATGAGTCGAGTGCCTTAACTATCTGGGCATGACGGGCCATTACATCATAAGAAAACAGAGGTTTATAGTTTTTTTTAATTATTAATTATAATAATTCAAAAATAAAACTTGGTTGAATATTGATCCATCGTACGTTTAAAATATTTAGAACGTACGAAAATATACAAAAACAGTTTGTCAACGTCAAGGGTTTTTTGTGTAGAAATGTGTTTTTGTTGAAATGACGCACAAATAATTTGTGTAACGGATTTATTGTTGTACATTTATTTTAATATGTACGTTTGTTTCTGTTTGATGCGTGTAATTTATATTGTTAAATGTGTATTTCCCAAGTCCCGCCTTTTTCTAAATTCTCGAGTGTAAGAATCTACAATATGTTTTACGAAACACCAGCTTATCCCTGAATATTGTTAAACATTCGAGAATCTCGCCTTAAATTATACAAATCGACAAGCCGAGACAGTAAAAGAACATTATTTGGTCGCTACAGTCAGTATACTCTAAGCTTCGGAATCTATAATTGTGATTAACGCTTATTAATCGGAAAAAAACGAACAGAATTTGACCAGGACTTTAGGAAGCGTTCAACTCCAGAGAATTAACTTCGGAAGATATTATTTTTACTAAACCATCGTATAACTTCAGGAGAAAAAAATTCACGTATGAAGAATACAGCTCGCAAGCATCTCTCTCTCTCTCTCTGATGTTTGGGTATATGCAATTTTTTTATACCCAGGAGGGTCAAGTACACCGAGACCTCTTCTTCCTCTCACAAGCATTTTCGTCAAGTTTGTTTGTTTTTGAATTTCGCGCAAAGCTACACGAGGGCTATCTATGCTAACGGTCCCTAATTTTGTAGTGTAAGAATAGAGGGAAGGCAGCTAGTCATCATCACCCACCGCCAACTCTTGAGCTACTCTTTTCACCAACGAATAGTGGGATTGATCGAAACTTGGTAACGCCCCCACAGTTGAAAGGACGAGTATGTTTGGTGGAAATTTGAACCCGCTACCCTCAGATTACGTGTCGAACGCTTTAACCCACCTGGTCATGCCGGGCATTTTCGTCAAGTGAAGAGTATATGTGTATCAAAATAAAAATAGTTTGCGCCTCGTGGACTTGGACCGTTGATAAAAATGTGCAGTTCCGGACGAAATGGAAAAATAAATATTGTTTGTGAGTTTGTAAAATTTGTTATATAAATAACTATTTCTAATAACTATTAGTAATAACAGTTATTATATATTGTATTGGTATTTATATATTAAAATATATTTATGTTAAGAAAGAAAATTTTGTGTACCAATTTTGTTGGCAAGTACCATAAATTTGATACAAAGCGAAATTTAATTAACTTTTACATTAAGATTAAAATTTCTGTCTATTTGAAATCGTAATACGTTAACATACTTAAAATGGTAATTCAGAAACTCGTACGAGATAAATTATAATACGTAACATTTGTAACAGTTTAAATAATAGAAACTTGTGTAACATTGTTTCAATTGAAGTGTCTTAATTCCCTTGAGTTATTGGTATACCGTTTATGGGTAACTATACACTAGTTATTAAGAATGTGCTAAAACAAGTCATTCGTAGGGTGTACCTACAAATACAATTAAGGTGTGTTTTCAAACATAATTTTATCCTTTTTTGTCGAATTTGAGGACCATATTCCTATGTTACAGTCGTACTTAGTGGCTTACAAATCTACTTGTTGATTCTGTCAGCAAAGTTATATTAGTTCTATAAAAAGGAAACAAATAACATACATTAAAGAACATTAATTTAGTTTACCCCCGAAATATAGTATAGTTGAACACGCCCTAGGAGGTTGTGACGTAACCATCACATTCAATTTGTTTAGGATCCTTGTTAGGACTAATGATGAAAGAATCCTCTGTATTAAAAGTTTTCTGATTCGCAACCTGAGGCCTGAGACCAACGTCGTTGAGTCACTAAGTGGAATACTTCTGAGGTTTTATAATTTGTATAAAAGAGCATTTTCGTAATAAATGCCTGAAAGAAGGACACTTTTGTATTAGGAACATTGAAAGTCTCATAAAATACCGTTCGTAACTACTTTTAATAGTTTTTATTACAATGGGTTCTAGGTTCTACTAAGAGCACTCAAATTACGTGAAACAAGGTCTTTTAAACTTGTTTTACTGGCGTTTTCTGCTATGTTTGAAACAATTAGCTCAAAACTTAATTTGGACATATTAAGTGCCGTAGAATGACGTCTTTTTAATTATACCTTTACTGTCTAGTTATATGGTACTTGAAAATAACTAGCTACAAGTGCAATCATAATTACACAAGCCCAAATTTTTGCTTCTGTAATAGAAATTCTGTAGTTCTGCTATTTTGTAAAAAACTAAAAAGTCCATGTAACAGTTAACCGTCTTAATTAATTATATTATACTAGTCAATTACTTGTGGCGCCAGTGCTCACCTGGGGTGCCAGTGCTCACTTGTGGTGCCAGCAATTGACAGAGATGAGAGTTCATGGTGAGCGATTTGTTTGTTTGTTTTTGATTTTCGCACAAAGCAACTCGAAAGCTATCTGCGCTAGCCGTCCGTAATTTAGCAGTGTAAGACTAGAGGGAAGGCAGCTAGTCATCACCACCCACCGCTAACTCTTGGGCTAATCTTTTACCAACGAATAGTAGGAGCATGTTTGGTGCGACGGGGATTCGAACCCGCGACCCTCAGATTACGAGTCGAACTCCGTAACCCACCTGGCCATGCCGGGCTGTGAGCGATTTGCAGCCTTGTATAGCACTCTCGTACGATTTTTTTCTTGTCAAAAGACAAAATACATTTACTTAGCTATTGGTGAGCAATGTGCTAATTATTGGTAATGACACTATTCATCACTTTCTAACTCTGCAATTCATAAAAAACAATTACAGCTGCAAGTGAAGTATTCATGACGTCACACACACATTCTGTGTGTTTGTAAACAAATAGCACCGCTTCGAGAACATTTTTTCCAAGTTTTTCTCAATTTCTGGTCACAAATGACAGTTTTTCGTCTCGGTAGATACATAAAAAACTGATAATACAGAACTGTTTCTGACGCTATTCATCGCTTTGTAACCCTGTAATTCGTGTGAAACAATTCGATCCACATGTGAAGTATTCATGAAGTTATTTCTGCACCCTGCGTGTATGTAAACAAATAGCATCGCTTCGAGAACATTTTCCCAAGTTTCCTCAGTTTCTGGTCTCAAATGACAGTTTTTCACTTGAATACTCGGTAGATACATGAAAAACCGATAATATAGAACTGTTTCTGACGATATTCATCGCCTTATAACTCCATAAACGTCGAATCTGCGTGTGACCTTTTCATCTTTGTTTTGCTCCACTACGCGCAGTAAATTCAGCTGCTCATTTTTTTTTCTCATTCGAATGGGAAGAAAAGATCTCCAAGACAGGAAACGGGAAAATCGTGACCTTTATTGCAAATCTACATGCACACAGGATAAAAAATTCTCGAAGTTAAGGGTTACACGTTGCGTAATGAAAAGGTTTTTTTCAATTATTATATACATAAGCAAGAGTTTATTTCAGTATTGTATGATACTGTAACTGTTACACTAGTTGAAGATAAAGTAATTTGACATATTTATTACATGAACAATGATTTTAAAATTCATGTGGCCCAAAAGAGAACCAGCTACGTAACTCACTTTCATATTAATAATATATACTTTTTAGCACATAAAAGGAATTTATTATTATGTATTTAAACACAGAAATAAGTCTAGTTCTTCAAAAGTTTCTCACCTGATCATCAGATTTTTCCACATAAATCAAGCGCAAAGAAATAAATCTTTGATTTAAAAGTTTTACATATTAGAGATTTTATCGATCATGAAACGTTACAGTAGAAAACCTGAATCGCTTTTCTTCTATCGGGATGATTTTATGCTTTGAGATGTTTTTCGTCTTTTTTGACGGGCTGACTTTTCCAATAAAAATAATATAAACACTGACTATACATTTATGTGAGCTATGATGAGTCTTAAAATATTTTTTCCCTTTATTCTTGTAGTCCACCATTTTCTGCATTGAAATTTGCACTATCGTTTAAATTGGAGACTGCTGCATTTATCACAGGTAATTGTATTTTTGTTCCATGCTACTAGTAAGTACTTATATTTTGTTATATTTAGTGACCTACAGGCAGTAGTATTTCGAAAACTATATATATATATATCTTCCAGGGAATGATGTATAACTATTTATCTCAGTGCATAAAAACTAGCTGAAATTTGGTTTTTAAATCATTTGTTTTTGTATATAACTACTTCACAGCATCGTGAATTTTAATAAAGCCAAGAGTGACATTTTAAAGTATTTTCAATAAAGCTCAACAGCTGATTAATTATACCTCATCAAACACCTTGTATGTTTCAAGAACTCCTTTGTACAAAGTAGGTTAAATTACATTCATTATACTGATTTGTAGATTGGATCTTCTTAAAGTTACCGGTGAAGTACCTTTGCCCATATGTCTAATGTGAAACAAGAGCTTTGAAACTCATGGGATGATTCAAAATAATATTATAAGAATTGAAAAAAGAACAAATGAAACAAATGAAAATGTAATATTTGTAATCATCAAATATAGTGGATCAGATTTTTGTTTAGGAAACTAAATTATTTTATAACACGAGTTGTATTCGAAAAAATCTCAGTGGTAAGAATCGGGTTTCGATATTCGTGGTAGAAAAGAGCACAGGATAGATCACTATGTAGCTTTGCGCTTCGGCCCGGCATGGCCAAGCGTGTTAAGACGTTCGACTCGTAATCCAAGGGTCGTGGGTTCCAATCCCGGTCGCACCAAACATGCTCGCCATCCTAGCCGTGGGGACGTTATAATGTGACGGTCAATCCCACTATTCGTTGGTAAAAGAGTAGCCCAAGTGTTGGCGGTGGGTGGTGATGACTAGCTGCCTTCCCTCTAGTCTTACACTGCTAAATTAGGGACGGCTAGCGCAGATAGCCCTCTAGTAGCTTTGCGCGAAATTCATAAAAAAAAGCTTTGCGCTTAACAACAATCAACTAACCCACGAACCAATGTATTCGAAAAAAAATGAGTTTATTGAGTTATAGAATAACATACAACTATACAATCTCTAATAGCAAGCTCACTCCATAAAGCCCCCGATGGGTCAACAGTAAGTTTTCAAAAGTATAACGCAGAGGACAAAGCGCACATAGGCTATTGTTTAGCTTTGCCATAAAATAATAAACAAAAGTACGTCATCATTTCATAACAAAAATTCCTTTATTTTATTAACGTAATTATATTATTGGATTCTAAATCTACTTATTTTGTTCCTCCAGTTTCAAACGTAAGACCTACAAGATGGTATTCTACTTCCTTTGATAACAAATTAATGTTGATATTAGACTAACTTTATTTTGCAAAAATAATTCAATATACTCGAAAACTTATTTCTTTTACTCTGATATGAACGAATCTTTTGATCAGAGAACTTATATTTTCAGTCTGATTAATCTCAATGAGATTCGTTGTTATTTATGCTGCCTAAGTGATTTCATTAATTTAGTGGAGATACGAATTGAATGATACTATGCAAGCGGTCAATAATAATAATAAAAAAATCTTACTAGGATATACAATCACATCAAACTGCAATCAGCAAACTCTGGAAGGGTATAAACGTACAAATAGTATGTGTGTGTACATACACACACTTCACTTTGACAATCTAATTAGGTATGCCGTGTTATAAACAAAAGTATAGCAATCTTACTTGGCCTTCTTTATAAACTAACCTATGTATATGTAGCATTCGTACCTAGCGTTCTAGCATTAGTATTATAATTAGGCTTATGAAAATATAAGAAGAAAAACTTAATACGCTAATCAGTTATAACCGACAAAATTATATCTGTGTTACATAAATGTGTTACATGTTTTGTATCTTTCTATTGTAATATTTATTTTGAACTTATTATATATTCTGAATATGTGCAAGTTTCACATAACACGTGGTCCATAAAACAGTAAAGTTGATCTTGCTTTAAGTTAACTTCGACTTAATCAATATCAGGCTGTATTCTATATTTTGATCGAATCTTCTGTTATTCAGAGCAACTGTCCAACGTGCGTCTGAAACTATTTCAGTTTCACAGAGATATTCAACAGAATGTAAAGGAAAAAAATACTGATTTTGTGACCACACGTTATTTTTATTGTGGATATTACAATGTGTGTTGAATTATGTATTACTAAATTAAAGAAAAAGATATCTTTAACAATAAGGACTTAATGGAAAGTATTTGTCGTGATTGAAGATGGTTGTCCGAGAGAAGTGTTAGGTCTATGAGAAGCCCCCTACTGAATGTAGAATTCACTGATGCTGCAGAGGGCCACGACTTTGTTCTCATGGTAATTGATAACCCAGGAAGATGAATTCTCAGAATCTGGTGCACCCAAAATGGCTGATTAAACATTCTCTATGAGAATTGACCTCAGAGTCAGAAAAACACAGACTGGGGAATGATATATTGACGTGCCATATGGGGAGCCTAAGACTAGGAGGGCCAGTCTGTATAGAACTCCCAGCCTTACATTAGACAAAGCAACTCACCTTCAGCTTTAGTTTAAGCCACCAAAAACTGGTTAATAGAGACTGTAGCTGCTATTGTTTGGCAGAGTTCTTCAAGTAAGATGATAGGTGCCGAATTGCAATATAAGTGGGTCATGGGACAGTGGTGAGCCTCCTCCAACCAAAATGCATACTGCCAATATAAATATAATCAACAAACAAGGTCAGCTGGCTTGTCCTAAGTTTAGATGATCTGTCCATAAACTTATCTAATTACTTAGATAAAGAGCAAGTATTAGAAGACAAGATAGCCATTGCTCAGTTGTATCAGTGGTTTTAACATGTATAGTACAGAATTATCCACTGGGCCGAGTTCGAGATTAAGAATAAGGGTGTCCTTGCTGAAAACGTAATTTCTTATAAGGATGAATTTTTTATTATGTGGTAAATTTTACTCTGCAATGACCTCAAATGATCACGAGAATATCCGTGTAAACAAGACTGTGAAAGGGATACACAACAAAATGATGTGGAAACATCTTACAGAGACAGCTTTTATTGGGGTTCGGTACCTTTGAGATAGTTGCAAAAGAGTGAGAATCTTTCCCAGTTTCCCATGTCACCCCTAGATCAAATCTTTGTTCTAGCATTGGAATTCTTGGAATGGATGTATTACAGAGCATATCAGTCATTTTTTGTTTGTGCAAAGAATGAGCTTATGAGCTGTGGTAGAATTATTCAATTTATTGTTCCGAAAGCATATTGTTTGAAATATTGAAAGATACCCATGAACTCTTCACGAAACGTCATTTAGGAGTCAAGAAGACATGAGATAAAGTTATGAGATTTTCTTTTGGCTAAATATTAGGCAAGATGTTTCTCAGTTTGTTACAACTTGCTATAGATATTAGCTGGTCAAAAAACCTAACCAGAACACTCCTTTTGCTCCTTTAAAACCTGTATAAGCTTTCAAAGAACTCCTCAGTCGTGTGAAAGTTGATTATAGTGTGAATTATCCAACTTTTGCTAACAAGAAAAGTTTGAGATTTTTGAGAATAGCTGGTTATTACAAGTAGCTACGTGAAATTTTTGTTGACATCACAGTACCATTAACAAACTTATTAAATAAAAATTAAAAGTTCAGCTCTTCTGAAATATTTCGACATGCTTTTGAAAATATCAAATCTTTATAATAAAGTTATGCTGTATCAATGACATCTACCCTTGATAAGACTTTCGTATTAGCTGTTGATGCTAGTAATTGTGGTGCTGGTGCTATTCTGTTAAAATAAGGTATTGAACACGTTGTTTGTTATTTTGCCAAAAAGTTTAATTGTCACCAAAAGATTTATTCTACTGTGAAAGAAGAAGCTTTGGCTTTAGGATTAGCGTTAGAACTTGTATGTGTATGTTTAGAACTTTAATTGTGTATGTATCTGCATCACAACAATCTATCCATAAGTCGTTGATATAATCGAATCAAATGAAATGCAAAAACAGAAGTTCTTTGAAGTTTATCATTACAAGAGTATGATTTGAAAATATTCCATTTGGAAGGAAGTGGATAACATTTGTGCTGATGAATTGTCTCGTATTATGTAATTTTATGATCGTAAGGCCATGTGTATTGATTGTGTTATATACCGTCATGATTACTGAAGTTGTACAATTCTTTGATAATTTATTATATTTTATGTATTGTTGTCAATGTATATATATCTGGGCCCGGCATGGCCAAGCGTGTTAAGGCGTGCGATTCGTAATTCGAGGGTCGCGGGTTCGCATCCCAGTCGTGTCAAACATGCTCGCCCTTTCAGCCGTGGGGGTGTATAATGTGACGGTCAATGCCACTATTCGTTGGTAAAAGAGTAGCCCAAGAGTTGGCGGTGGGTGGTGATGACTACCTGCCTTCCCTCTAGTCTTATACTGCTAAATTAGGGACGGCTAGCACAGATAGCCCTCGAGTAGCTTTGTGCGAAATTCCAAAAACAAAACAGTATATATATTTTACTTTACAATTGTCTATTGCCAATTTTTAATTCTCTGAGGAGGGTATGTGTGTGTGTGTCTATGTTCTTCTTATATCAAAACCATATCTGGCTACATGCTATGTCTACCGAAGGGAATCGAATCGCTGATTTTAGTGTTATAAATCCGTAGACTTACCGCTGTCCCAGCGGGGAAGTCTCTAAGGAGTGGGACATGATAGATTTACTATAATATATCTATTTTAATATCGATGTTTGTTTAAGATAAATTTATATTTAGAAATGTACAAAACTTGTACTGTTAAATCTATATTACGAGATTTCAGCCTCTTCACTAAAGTTGTAGAAGATTCTCGAGGGCAAGAATGAAAAATATATGCGCATACATAAACACTAATGTGTCGGTGTATTGCTGTGCAGTCTAAAATTTCTAGACACTTTGCCTATAAATATAATCAATACGACGAGTCAAGAGACAATATATATTATTGATCTGATATAATGTACCTGTGATTAATTGTATCTACATAAGCTCAAAATTAATTCGTTCACCGTGAACTCTCGATAAGATATCAAAGTTCTCTTAATGAAATAGACGACTAAATATTCTTTGTAAGTTGTTACAACTTTTGTATTTAAATCATTACTTGTAATAACAGTTATTATAAAGGGTGTTATTCTTTTATATTAAAATATATTTATATCGAAAAAGAAGAAAACTGTGTGTACCAATTTTGTTGGCAAGTGTCTTAAACTGGATACATAATGACATTTAATTAACTTCTAAGTTTAAGTTGTGAATTAACTCAGTTTTAGGTTATTTAAACTTGTAATACGTAACAGTATATATTACATTATATAATTACTACTTGATTATGGCTAGTGGGAGTAAATGTAATGCTTATTGCATCACCATTCTATATTAAATAACTGAAGATAGTAACTGGGAGTACAAAACATCAGCCGATAGAAAATTATGAACCTTGTATTTTGAGTTGTTGGATGGTATTTTAAGGTACAATGTATGTTTTATATAATATTATTACCAATACCACTTCACCATAAGATTAGCTGGTCTGGAAGAGTCTTGTGACCTTAATTCCTGAGCTGTTGAGCAGAGATTCACTTGAAGATATATCCCTAAGATATAGGATAATAGTTTCTCAGTTAACACAGTTAAGAATGGCCGGTGCCAGTATATATAATACCTAAGTCACTAACAGGTTAAAAACTAATTACTAATTAATCCTGATTTATGATAATTTTAGTCTTTACTGGAAGAAGTGACCCCTGCAGCTCCAGATACCACATTACAGGTGAAAACATTGCTGGAAACCGATTTGAACCTGAAAACCCCTCAAACTTAGTCACTGACACAAACAGCGCCAATTACGAAGACAAAAATGGGGGATGCCTCATCCTTAGGAGTCCCCAGTTTTGTACCCTGTCATAGGATGCCTGTTGCAAGAAGAACACATTAGATGTGTGTGTGTGTGTGTGTGTGCCTTAGGAGGATGTAATCTATTACATCCCAAACTGAAATAAGGACATTTCTGAAGTTAAAGTCACTTCAACAGGTGGCCAAACAATTGGAAGACAAAAGCAAGACATTCACTGATGCTTGATTATCGCTATCACCACTTTCAGTATTTTATTTGATTGTAATAAAATATCTTCAAGCATGTTTTACCACGCATGACATCACAGTCAACATTAAGTATATCAATCTTCCAAATAAACGACGTAGCTTTAGCTAAGAAACCTTCTCCTCCATTGAAAAAAGACCACTATGACCAAAGAGAAGTAGAGAAGCAGTCCAGTAGTAGTTGAGTGTACATTTTTCAATCATATCATTAACTACCATCACTGACATCAAGTGGGGTGCTCAAAGGATGGTTGCAAAGTGGATAATGACCTGTGCCCTATGTAGCAGACTGCATCTCTTCTAAATCTGGTGCTTGTAAGCCAAGCTACTGGAGACAAGCAAAGCTCAAGCCAAAGACCAGCATGTTATCAGAGCAACCATTGTACATTGTAGTCATTTGACATACAAATATATAGTATGCTATTTTTGTGTCTTTACATTTTGTTAAATAGCTTTAAATGTTTGTATATTATTATGAACATCTCTACTCGTATTTTGTTTCTTTTTTCGTCCTTTTATTTTCTTTATTTCTGGTTGACATTATAAAAACAATAATTATTGGTGCTTCATGTTTTTGTAGATGAACGTTTAACAAAGATTGTCCTCGAAGTTATATTGAATTGGTTATTTTGAATTTTATTTTATATTCTTGAATGCTTTGTATACTATGTTGTGTTTGTTATAAGAGGGCTATTTTGTGTAACCTTCAGGAGTTTACTCCGTCACACAACCTCCTGTGGTGGTTCACTGATAAGTATGATGGCCTATAACTACTAAAAAATAGGCATTTATATTCACTGTGGACACAGAAAAATTACCAAACTTTCCATTTAACGTGATTACAAGTTTAATTTTAAGTTGCTTATATGTGCACATTTTTTTCATGTCCATTGAGGTTGTGTCAAGAGTTCCTGGGACATCACAGCAAGATTATTTTTGAACTATTAGTCCTGGGAATGACTGGTAAAGGTTGTAGGTCAAGAGGTCTTTCTTTCATATATCTTTTTTTTGCCATACTGTCATGCAAAATCCTGACTTTCATTATTTTTTTGTCTCTGTAATAAGTTTAATACGGTCTCAAAAAGTTATCTTCCATGATAGCATCACTCAAAAATGTAACTGTGCAAGACATAAAAGTCTTTTTGAAATACACTCCTCAAAAACACATCCAAAATCACAACACTAAAATTATTCTTTTAAACTTAGTCTGTGGTATTCTGGTTCAAAGTAATCGAACAGAGAAGTCTCAAAGTGCCTACAAAATGCATCTTATGGACTATTAGCAAATAAGAGAATAAACAGATAATACAAGTGTAGCTGGGGTTGGCAAAGGCAATAGATAAAATCTAAATCAACAAATCCAAAAGAATAGATACATAGTTGTGGAAACACCTGATATACACCGAGCAAAATGAAGAAAAGGAAGAGATATTCCACAAATCAAGAAGTTCCAAACTTTATTCAGTGTTCTCTACACAAACTTATGCTAAGCCAGGTATACATGCTTCTGTATTACTAGTTTGAATACATGCACGAAACGTTTCCTGAATCTCTTACATGTTAGCTTGAAGCTCAAGAACAGACGACACTATGTATTTTCACCCATTTAAAAAGATAACTATTTTTACAACCTCGGGAATTTTGGTCTAGGAGAGTAGTATACCTACATACTTGAATAAAATTATATTCGATAATAGTTATAGAAGAGTGAACCTTCAGTTATTACATCTCTAGCAACATGCACTCAAGTAAAATAGAACAGTGAAATACGTTAACTGATTTATATGGTGGCCTAACGGTTAGTTTGCTCGCTATAAACAGAAAGGTTCAAGCTGCAATATGCCACTGAACATGCTTTGCATCTTTAAGATTATAATCGTAACAGCCAATCTTAATAACTGGTTCGATTTTCAGTGGTCAACTTAGTGGCAGATAGTACTAACTCGTTGCTTTATTACTGAAGAGTACTTCTAAATTAGAGATGGCTATATCTGGATCCCAAGGTCACCAACCTCGACACTCAACCAATGCATTACACGGTGTGCCTTTCATGTTCAACTTGCCAAATATCAAAGCTTACTTAACACTCAATGAGAATATCATACCTGCTTGGATATGCAAAGCTGTTGTGTTTATAGAGTGATATCTGTGAAGCATAACAGCAGATTATGCTAAAGAAATAATTGTTTTATCTTATTTTAATGGCAGATATTTTTGAAATCTCTGATACACATAATGAATAACTTAATTAGGTAATGCTTGCTACGTTGTTTCAAACAATTAAGAAACTATCAAAGCTTCTGTATTCATCACAACTGCAGATATTAGGTAGTGTTAATTACACATGAAAATAATATTTATTTAAAACAGTGTCCACTGCTGAGTCCATGTCCAAACATTTCGTCTTATCTTACCAATAGTGCTTAGGGGTGTATGCCAAGCCCCTTTTTGAAGCATTCTACACTTATTCAATTGGATTCAAATCTGATAAGCATGCTAGCTAGTTTATTTTATCGGGCCCGGCATGGCCAGGGGGGTTAAGGCGTGCGACTCGTAATTTGAAGGTCGCGGGTTCGCATCCCCGTCGCACCAAACATGCTCGCCTTTTCAGCTGTGGGGGCGTTATAATGTTGCGGTCAATCCCACTATTCGTTGGTAAAAGAGTAGCCCAAGAGTTGGCGGTGGGTGGTGATGACTAACTGCCTTTCCTCTAGTCTTATACTGCTAAATTAGGGACGGCTAGGGCAGATAGCCCTCGTGTAGTTTTGCGCGAAATTAAAAAAAAATCATCGACATCTCCTTGTTCTAGTTAGATGCTGACTGGTTGACTAATGTATAGGTTTGTTATTAAACATTAGAAGGATGCTCTTAACAACTAGCAAGGCCGACGATAGGGAGCGTTGAGGTAGATAATGCGCCATACAAACTTTTACTCTAATCCACTCAATTTTATTCTCCCTAGCAGCTTAAAAACTATATTAACAATTTTTTAATCTTGTAATTTTTTTAATCTCTAAGAAGAGCGAATAAAAATTCCACTGTCTCCACCCTGAGTATAGAGAAGCTAGAACTCGTCTTAGTAACTACCTATACATATGTGAGTACTAATAGCTGTAAATATCTTTATATTGTAGTGTTGTAGTACAAAGAGGACGTTCTGTCCACCAGTATTAATTCCTGTCCAAATCAGTGTTCCACTACAGTCGTAGTTATATCATTCTATCAACACATTTGGCTGAAGATGGTTTCTGCTCATCTCTAAGTTGAAGACATCTCGTTCCTGTCTGCAGTGTGAAGTACGATTCGTTTGTTAACAAGACACTTGCTAAATTATTGCTTGAGTATTCTGCATACTTCGAATAACTAAGATATGCTAATTGGATCCAATGGTTTATATGAAAGCATACCATTGATTGCTTAACATAAAGGCCAATGTTAGAAAATCAGAACTTATTTCCTACAATTCGCATGCTGACTTGCTGCCCATTTTCTGCTCTGAACTGTTGAATCAGTTTCAAAGCTAAGATGCATTGATAACTTTAACTTCATGTCAAAGAGTGGTTGTTTTTAAAAGTTGTTATCCACGGAATACTCTGCCTAGATCAACTATATTGATGGCCTGAAAATGTTCATTTTTTGACAGCTTTGTTTGTTTGTTAAATTTTTCCAAGCTATTTTAGGACTACCTATAGTTATATAGATAGCATACTAACTATAACTAATTTTTTGAAGTGATAGACTAAAGGGAAGATAGCTAGTCAATACTATTCACTTCAAAATTTTAGGTTACTCTAATCGAATATTAAAATTGACTGTTCCTTTCTGTAACGTACCCACGGAACCAGTATACAGAGTATGATATTTTCTAACAAGGTGTGAAGTTTGGGATCTCAGACCTAAGTCTGATAAGCTAATCACTAAGCTATTCTGGACCTTTTTGATACCTATACACTGAGAAACTTGTATCCACTGTGCAATGACTTGTTGTGTGCTGAGACTGACCAGCTTTTAGCTGACATGTTGTTGTCCAATTCATGATAATTTCCAAATGTCCTTAGTAGGGTTCTGGTACATTCCATTATCATCCTGGATTTTCCAACATAATCCGTTATTTTCCAAATGAGAAGACAGTGTCCATTTTCTTCATTTTTATATACTTTTGAAATGTGCATGTCAAATCACATTACTTGTCATCTGACACTTGTGTGGCAAGAATTGAAATCAGGAAAGTCATTGACATTATTTAAAACAATAGTTTTGGTTATTATATCTAGAATATATAAAACGTAATTTATCACATATTTGCTTTGAGCAGTGTATTTGCAGTACAAAACAACACAGTGAATTTCGTGAAGGTTGTCAGACCATCCTCATGTCATTTTCGCGTCTTCTGAAATTTATTTTAGGTTCTAGTTATTGAACAAATGGAAAATTATTAAACTTTCATATCCTTTCCTTCAATCTATAGTTTTTATAAATGCTAGTCTAAGCTAAAACTAACTTTATGTATACAATTTTTTTTTTCAAGCCAAAAGTGTAAGTAAGAAATGATTCCACAATAAAAGTTAAATCTATATTATTTTATCTCGCTGATATATCGCCATTTGAAAAGTTTTGCATGCCATCCTGCCTGAATCGTCCTCATTAAATCAAGTTTTATCAATAGAATAAGTAAATATGTTCTTAAAAATCATTCAAAACACTGTAAACAGAAATTAATTAAACGTAACAAATTTACGGTTTTGTTTTCACTCTAGAATTACGTTATCTTACTACTCGTGTACTACTAACACGTTTTAATAGTGATATATTTATCTAGGAAAGCATATATACTTTACTTTTTCAGTCCGAATTCTCAGAAGGCCTATTTAGTGACTGTGAATCCCGTTAACTGATCTTTTTGTGAGAAATTGAAGAAGATACGTAAAGTATTGGTAAGCTACCCATAATACCCTCTACTCAGGTGTATGACTCTACATCAGCACGAAAATTAGAACAGCTCAACAGTAAGAGTATATTATAATGTAACCTGGATAATGTTGTCTCTCCTACACAGATACAGTAGTTTCAGCTCGAAATTTTTCTCTCCTTCTAAACTTTTTACCTGTAATGTGTTTTTTCACCATGTATTCAATAGTAAAAGGCAAAATATTATCTTTTAGCCACAGTCTTTTAGAAA
Source organism: Tachypleus tridentatus (assembly GCF_004210375.1). Lineage (NCBI taxonomy): Eukaryota > Metazoa > Arthropoda > Merostomata > Xiphosura > Limulidae > Tachypleus > Tachypleus tridentatus. The sequence goes on from NC_134828.1 coordinate 97,452,533, forward strand.
AATTAACCAGCGATTATAAAAATGTATTCTAAAGACTGTTAGTATGGGTATTAAAGTGTTACTCAAAATAAAGTACATTAAAACGTTTCTACCTTCTTAGGTCATCTTCAGGCTACTAAAACAAGTTAGTAACTGATCGTTGCTGTGCGCACGTCTTAGCGACGAGAGTGTGAACGGTTATTGTTTGTTTGTTTTTGAATTTCGCGCAAAGCTACACGAGGGCTATCTGCACTAGCCGTCCCTGATTTACCAGTGTAAGACTAGAGGGAAGGCAACTAGTCATCACCACCCACCGCCAACTCTTGGGCTACTCTTTTACAACGAATAGTGGGATTGATCGTCACATTATAACGCCCCCACGGCTGAAAGGGAGAGCATGTTTGGTGCGACGGGGATTCGAACCCGCGACCCTCAGATTACGAGTCGAACGCCTTAACTCACCTGGCTATGCCGGGCCCACTGTTATATACATGTTACCGAAAATGTTTAATCACTTGATGGAATAAGATATAATTCTTTTAGAATAGGAAATGTAATTAATAAATAAATTAGTATTGAAAATCGTTAAACAATTGACTGATATTTAAACAATAAGTTTTAATTAAGATATTGTTTTTTATAACAGGAAAATGTAAAGCATAATTTATTGATTAGCATCATTTTATGAGAAAATAATTATAAATGATTTAATTAACTTATGAGTTAAGTATCCATTTTTCAGAATTTAATTTAATTACAAATGAATTTATTAACTAATAAATTAGTATTAAGCATTTTCTTTAGAATGAATTAATCATAAATGATTTACTTAACTATCGAATTAATGATTTATTATATTCATGTTGAGATATGTGTTATAAGAGTCATTGTATCATAGTCGCCTGTCATGGCCACTTAGAGACACATTCTCTACTTTGAGATACTATTATGGAATCATCGGTTATGGCAGCCTAGCAACGCGTTCCATGGTGGCCAAATATGAAACTATGATCTCTTCATCTTTAAAGACATCATTCCCATTGTTTCCTCCTCTCCCAAAATTATGGCAGGAAAAAAACCAGATTAAGATTCTATATGAAGGAAAAATCGTATCTTGAATTTTCAGTTTTACAACTAGGCATATATGCATAGTGTAGCTACGCCAACTGCTTTCCTTTTCACGCCCACATTTCAACTCCATAGCCAATGACTGATTTAATCAAGCTTTCAAATAGATGTAATCTTTTTCCATGTCTTTTACTCACTTCTTTTTTTTCTTTAGAACACTCGAAATTACATTTATAGTATTTTGTCACTTTCTTTCTATTTGGTTTAGCTGTTCTTGGGTATTTGTTGTTGCTAATACTGTATTCAAGATAATTGTATTTCATTATAACTTGTATATGTTTCTTCCTTTTATTCACCCAACTTTCACCCTTTTCTGCTTTTCCCCACTCTTAAGATCATTATTTTGATTTATTGAAATTAAGAGTCCTTGTATATTTTTCTGTGTATTATTTTAATGGTTTATTTCTACATTTCTTCTAGATTGTTTGTTTGTTTTGAACTTCGCACAAAGCTACTCGAGGGCTATCTGCGCTAGTCGTCCCTAATTTTGCAGTGTAAGACTAGAGGGAAGGCAGCTAGTCATCACCACCCACCGCCAACTCTTGGACTACTCTTTTACCAACGAATAGTGGGATTGACCGTCACATTATAACGCCCCCCCCGGCTGAAATGGCGAACATGTTTGGAGCGACGGGGATAAGAACCCGCATATTTTGCAATTGTTTCTCAGTTGGTTACCACCAGGTTAGCCTAACATCTATGTTTCCTGACTTGATGATTTAAGTCAGGTGATGAAAGAGATTTGTTTGTTTGTTTTGTTTTTGGAATTTCGCACAAAGCTACTCGAGGGCTATCTGTGCTAGCCGTCCCTAATTTAACAGTGTAAGACTAGAGGGAAGGCAGCTAGTCATCACCACCCACCGCCAACTCTTGGGCTACTCTTTTACCAACGAATAGTGGGATTGACCGTCACATTATACACCCCCACGGCTGGGAGGGCGAGCATGTTTAGCGCGACGCGGGCGCGAACCCGCGACCCTCGGATTACGAGTCGCACGCCTTACGCGCTCGGCCATGCCGGGCCAATGATGAAAGAGATGCCTCTGTAATGTTTAGTTTTTATTTTCGTTTTTTTTTTCTATATTATATTTAAATATTTCAAAATATTATATGTAATTTTTGTTAAATTACATTATAATTTATTTAGCTTTTTATCTTCCACAATGACTTTTTATAATTTCTTAAACCCTTTAAGTTGTTTTTTTTTAAATTTGTATTCCATCCAGGTTGCCTCTAATGTTTTATTTATCTCTTTTTTTAGGCTTTATAACTTCAGTATCGCTTTTCTTTTAGTTTCCTTTCATATTTTACATAAAATCATCTTACATTGTTTGAGAATTATCGCTTTTTCCATTATTTTTTTTTCTTTCTAAATGAGTTCTTCAATTTCTAAAATCTTTTAGTATTTTTATTCATTTCCACTTTCTCTCAAACCTTCTGCTCTTTTGCTTTTCCTTTAATATTGTTTTCGTAATATATTTCTTCTTTTACTATATTCTCTTCTTTCCTTTTGTTTCATTGTTCTGTGGATATTCTCCTATTTTTTACTCTTTATTTTCCTTTCACACTTCTAATAAAATCATCAGTTCTCTTTCTTTCATTCCTGTTCATTTTACACGTTTTTCCTGTGTTAAAAATTCTTCTTCAGTCTTGTTTACAGTTCCTCTTCACATATCTACAGATCTTTCCACAATTTCTCTACTTCTCATTTGAAAACGTTATTCTTATTTTCACTCAATATCCATCCTTATTATTTGATTTTTTTTGTCCTCCAGCTTGTCTTTTCATTTCCCTTCTCTTCAGCTACTAGTATTATAAAAGTGTCGTAGATAATAGACATACGATTTGATTCTATTCTTTCTCCGTCTTTATCTCTCTAATTAACAATTCTCTGTTTCATTATGACATGATAAATTCCCGATTCCCTCTTGTTCCTATATACTTAGTTTCCAGCATTTCTGTTCTTCATCCACTTTTAGGCTTGCGTATAAGGCAGTAAATCACGTACTTCACAAAATTATACAACATTCCCTCTTCTACTTTAATTCCTTATCTCAGTACTTTAGTTGCTCTTTTTATGACTAATTATATCTTTCTTACGCTTCTAATTTCCGACCACTTTCATTTCCAATTCTGGGATTTAAGTTTTCTACACTCATTGTTTTCCTTCTTCTGACATTCTTTCTATAATACAATTGTTACTATTCCTTGATTATTAATCCTTGTTGTAAGTATTCCATCATTATTATGAGCGTATTATTTTATTATCACTCCAACATTTCTTTTCCGTCTTCACTTTCAATTGAAAAACGTTTTGATTCTAGTAACTAGTTTTCACTTGCTCTTCCTTTCCTTTTTACTTTTACAAACCTCGCAATAGCCTTTCTTCCTCTTTACTACTCCAGTATAACCACTTCTAACAGTCTTTTTTTTCTTGTTCTAACTAAATATTTCTCTCTTCATAATAGTGGGTCCGGCATGGCCAAGCGTGTTAAGGCGTGCGACTCGTAATCTGAGGGTCGCGGATTCACATCCCGGTCGCGCCAAACATGCTCGCCCTTTCAGCCGTTGGGGCGTTATAATGTGACGGTCAATTCCACTATTCGTTGGAAAAAGAGTAGCCCAAGAGTTGGCGGTGGGTGGTAATGACTAGCTACCTTCCCTCTAGTCTTACACTGCTAAATTAGGAACGGCTAGCACAGATAGCCCTCGAGTAGCTTTGTGCGAAATTCCAAAACAAGCAAACAAACTTTTCAATAGTGATATAATTATATTTAAAATCCTTTCACATTTTTTCTATTTTTCATTCTTCTGTCCTTCAGCGAGTTAGCAGCAAACGTACGGAATTACAAAGCTAAAACCTTGGATTTAATTACCGTGATTTAAACAACATTGCCAGCTCATTGTGTAGCTATGCGCTTAAGAAAACTTATAACAACAACAGTAATATTTTCTTCTTGAAGGCCAGGCATGGCCAGGTGGTTGAGGCACTCTACTTGTAATCCGATGGTCGCGGTTTCGAATTTCTGTCACAACAAACATGATCACCCTTTCAGCCGTGGGGGCGTTGTAATTTTCAGTCAATCCCACTATTCGTTGGTAAAAGAGAAGCCCACGATTTGGCGGTGGGTGGTGATAACTAGCTTCCTTCTCTTTAGTCTTATACTGCTAAATTAGGGATGGCTAGCGCTGATAGCCCTCGAGTAGCTTTGTGCGAAATTCAAAACAAACCAAATCAAAGCTCTTCTTGAGATCTGACTATTGTTTGTCATTTTGCTCTTTGTTCCTTTGCTCTATAACCACAAATAAATCTTTCTAATTTAAATCCAGCTTTGTTATATATTAACTGCTTTGTTTTATATATCTCTCTTACCGGGAACCTTTTCCTTCTGTTGTTATTTTGTTAAACACCAATTTCAGCTCGACATTCTTAGTCCTCCATTTCCTTACGACAGTTCTTCAAATACTTCATTCATCTTTTTTTTTGTTTGTAATTCATGAATATAACACTGTAACAAAACGTGTGTGTGTATGTTTTCTTATAGGAAAGCCGCATCGAGCTATCTACTGAGCCCACCGAGGGGAATCGAACTCTTGATTTTAGTGTTGTACATCCGTAGACATACCGCTGTATTAGCGAGGGGCTTAACAAAAAGTTTACTGAATATTTTGACGAATAAAAATAAACTGGAGTAAAATACGTCAGTTTACATAACGAGATGGAGAAAAATATTGCTTTAAATATATATATTTAAGATCATGTTTATATATATATATAAATGGATTACTATGCTTGGAGGTAATGTAGTTGCCTTTAGGGCCTGTCTGTTTTCGTATTTCGTTTATTTGTTTCATCATAATGTACACAAGACAGAGCTTTACATATACCTTAGAGATTGCTGTTGATATGCTGGCCATGCTCTCTAAACCTGAATTCAACTCATAAACGAACAGAATTCGTGCTTCTCTCCTCATCCATATTCGCATGATGATCCAAAGATTTAAAATCATAAATATTAATCATGCTCTTAGCGTTCATTTCTAGTTGCTTCAATCTTATCCATTTACAAAGTTAATAAAATGTACATTAGTATGGAGATACATTTAAATTTAAAGGTTACCTAGATATAAAGAATAAGATGAAAAGACGCGCTTTTATATCAAGCTATGCAGATCAGGAAATCCAATAAACTAATTTGTCTGCTCATTTGTCTGTCTGTTGAAATTTTTGCAGAGATACATGAGGACTGTCTGCGCTAGCCATTCTTAATTTAGCAGTGTAAGACTAGCGGGAGGGAAGCTAGTTATCACCACCCACTACCAACTCTTGGGCTACTCTTTTACCATTGAATAGTGGGATTGGCTATCACAATATAACGCCCCAACGGCTGGAAGGGCGAGCACGTTTGGTGCGACGGGGATTCAAACCCAAGACCCGCAGATTACGAGTCGAGTGCCATAACCACCAAACCATACCAGGTCCAATTCAATTTGTAAGGAAATGTATAAAGAAATATAAAGAAACTAATAACGAACATTTGGGCATCAAGGTACCATTTTCCTTTCTTATTAATTCCTTTCAGAACGAAGTTTTGTGCATATAAACATTCTTAATCGTGGTTACAACTTAAAATACTTTGTTTTCGTTCAATACTCGTATTATCACTTATCATGTTGTCTATATCGTGGTAATTTTATAAAGAAAAAATACTGGACTCGTGTTTAACAGGTGCTACAATTTCATAAATAATCCTATAACTGTACATTCTAGATTAAATAAAGTTTGGGGACGATTTAAACTGGTAATAAATGAAATAATGAAGCATGCCTATTATCTATAATAATAAAAGGTTGAGTCTGTATGTGATTGTTATTGTAAGAAAAGGAAATAATCTAGATACATCAAATTTTGCACCCATACTTAAAGGACCTTGAGAGTGTGCAACTGGGTATTATTATTTACCCACGTGCCTGCACACACTCGCTTGCGCATTTTTAAAGTGAGGCAGACTGTCGATAAAGCATAAAGAAAAGACATGGTTCCTCATACTATACAAAATAATAATTGAACCTTGAAGAAGTGCACTTCACTAATATTACTTATTTTATCTACGCGCGCGCGCATCGTTTTAATGAGGTAAACTAGAGAAAAAACACATAGAAAAGAAGTGTGACAGCCATAGCTCAAAAAGAAAGAACACAGAAACCTTAAATTTTGCACCAATGCTAAGTGGATACTGATGCTATATATTTGGATATTCTTACTTACCTACGAGCATGCGCATCTTTTATGCAAAAAAAAAACTACATAAAAAAGAAGTGTTCCTTATATAGTAACTTGCAATATATATACGTATATATAAATATATAGAAAACTCATTGTGTTTTGGTAATAATGTGTTCGAAAAATGACATTTATGTCGTCGTGCTTAGCAATAAAAGAATATAGGTTATACTTTTACGCTAACATGGGTTCGGAATACATACACTAATAAAGTTTACTAATGAAAGTTCCCGACTTCGCTCGGATTAATAAGTGAACAGTGTGCGTATTCTGAACATATTTTAGGATAAAAGTATAACCTATATACTTTTATTGCTAAGCAACATGGTATGAATACTATTGTTTGAACACATTATTACCCAATGCTGACTTATTAATACATTAAAAGTTGTCACATAAGAAATCCACTTCTTTTCTATGTGGTTTTCACATAAAAAGTTGCACACGCGCGCATCATAAGTAAATAATAATACATAGGTGTAACCTCTCAGGGTCTGCTTAGTATGGGTGCAAAATTTCAGGTTTTAGATTCTTTCATCTTAGACTATGGCAGTCGTATTTACACAGACCTGCACACACACACGTGCATGTCTGTCTGTCTGAGACCTCATAATATAAGGAACCTCTTCTTTTGTATGTTGTTTGTCGGTAACTTGCTTCACTAAATGTATTCCAAAGCATGTATGTTCACTATAATTCCATAACACAATTTTTTTTTCAGTTTTGTAATTTATACATTTCATTTTATACATTCAATGCATAGACTCTTAACAATAATGTTAGGTTATACTTTTATTTCCAAGTAACAGCATATAAAAGACATTGAAATGCATTGTTTCCAAAACGCGTTTTCTACGTATTAGAAATTGATATATTAATATTATAATAACATTATTGTAGAATGTGTCTGTAATTCTGTTTGTGATTTCTTTGGGAAAATGACCGATATTATATATCGTATAGCTTGAAATACAACATTGGTAAAAAAATGTAATAGATTCTTATCAAATGTGAGAGAAATTTGTGATATCAAATATAAATGGGAAATATTTAATGCAATGATAATAAATAATTATTACTCTACTTATTTTCTTTATTTATGGCTTTTTTATATTTTTGGAAAATTAAAATGTTTAAATACTTTTGACTGTTCTTTTATGCTGCAAAAAGTTCAGATTACACACATTGACATAACATCTCGAATATATGAACTTAATAACCCGATCAAAGTCGGGTACTTTTGCTAGTCTATAATAATAAAATGACGTGTTTGTATGTGTATTTGACCGTCATTACGCCAAGAAGAAAGAATATAGAAACCTTAAAAGTTTGCATCCATACTAAGTGGATCCGGATGGTATGCAACTTATATTACAACTTCTAATTCGAAAATTTCGCACAAAGAGCTATCTGCACCTAACTATTCCTAATTTTGAGCTGATGGATTAGGAGGAGTAAACTAGTCAACATCAACCAAAGCCAATTCTTGGACAACTCTTGTCAGATAATGGGATTTAACCTTCAACTCTTATAACTTACTCATGGCTTCAAAGTGCAACGTAGTGGCCACGAATCATGGGATTCACAGTCCAAGCTCACTAAAACTACCACACCCAGTCCTAAAATTGGTTGGTTTGTGATTATAATTTATAACTATACTATAAATGTAGCATAATGGTATTCAGACAGTTACGTATTATTATTTATTTTGGTTCGGCATGGCCAGATGGTTAAGGCGCTCGACTGGTAATCTGAATCTCTGTCACACCAATTATGCCCGCCATTTCAGCCATGGGGATGTTATAATATGAAGTTCAATCCCACTATTCGTTAGTTAAAAAATAGCTCAAGAGATGACAATGGGTGGTGATGACTAGCTGCCTTCACTTTAGTCTTACACTGCTGAATTAAGGATGGCTAGCGCAGATAGCCCTCGTGCAGCTTTGAGCGAAATTAAAAAAACAAACAAATACAAAATTATTTATTATGGACGAGTCTCTTATATATTACATTATGCACGCTTGGTATTACTATTTCAAGTAATCGGAACTTTGAATTTGAGATTTATGGTTAATTAAATGTTAATATGTATTAGAGTTATGTTATTTGCCAACAAGATTGATACCCACAATTCCCTTTTTTAACACAAATATATTTAAAATACAAACATAAAAACACAAAAACAAACTATACAGAAACAAACACAGGTACTAAAGTAAACATACAACAATAATTATTTTACAAGAGAAATAAAGGAGAGTAACGGTATAAAGGGAAGTGATAAGAAAAACATGACGTATTAACATAAGAGAACAGTTATAACAAATAATATTCTCTACCATTTCAGTTCGAATCAACAAATAACTTTTAACTTTTATTTTCTTTAATATTATACCATAACAGAACCGATAGTTATATGACTGTTTATAGACCCAAAGCGGATATCCATCAAAAAGGTTGCATGATAACATTTCCATGACACTTTGTTTTATGACACTACCAGTGAGACCTTTTTTGTTCAGTATCAAAGTTCACCAGGATAGCTGGGTTGCAATGTACAAAGTCTTATTTGGCACGCTATACATATATGTGTGTGTCGTTTACGATACAAATATTAGATTGTATTTCAACATTGAAACGCTAACTACATTAATACTTTAAAAGACAACAATTTGAAGTTGACGTTTTAAGTAAGACTTCATATGTTGCAATCCAGCTAGCTTGGTACGATTTGGCAAAAGCCCATATCTACAGCAATGTGAGCGTTTTTACATTGTCATATCATGCACACAACATTGATGGCTAGCGTCTTTATGATATCATGTCACACTCACAAAATTACTTGTGAATATATGTTACATCATACACACAACATTACTGGTGAGGGTCTTCATGATGCCATATCATTTACTCAGCATTAGCAGTGAGCCTCTTTATGATATTATATCATGCACACAACCTTACTACTAAGTATTTCTATGAAATCATATTACGAACACAACATTACCAGCGAGAGTCTTTATGATGTCATATCACTTACGCAACATTATCAGTGAACGTCTGTTTAGTTTGCCAGCATCTACTTATAGGGGCATGGCCAGGTGATTAGGGCACTTAACCAGCAATATCAGGATCGAGGATTCAAATTCCCTTTCCACCAAATATGCTTGCCTATTCAGCCGTGGTGGCGTTATAATGTCACAGTCAATCTCATTATTCATTCATTTATAAAAAATAGCCCAAGGGTTGGCGGTGGATGGTGGTGACTAACTGCATTCCGTCTAGCCTTACACTGCTAAATTAGAGACTGCTAGCTCAGATAGCCCTCGTGTAGCTTTACGTGAAATACAAAATAAATGAATCCAATCTACTTTTAGTACCATTAATGTGTGGTGTCTCAGCAGAATTAAACACATTTGTTAATAATAAACATTTGGGTCCCCCAGTGACTCAGCGGTATGTCTGCGGACTTACAACGCTAGAAACTGGGTTTCGATACCCGTGGTGGGCAGAGCACAGATGGTCCATTGTGCAGCTTTTTGCTTAATTCAAAACAACAACAACAATAAACATTTGGACCTTTGTTCACGTTCAGATTAGTTTTGTTGAAAGTACTTTAAAACATTCCCTAAAAACCTTAACTTAGAAAATAGACCATTACAGTGATTTATTGTTTGGTATGTAAAGTTTTTGGTTTCTGTTTTACGTAAGTCCTTCTGTTAATAGAAGTCTTCTTGTGTACTTCAAATGTTATGAAATATTTTAAACTCTTCGCTCCATACAGCTAATTATTTTCCTATGAAAACACTGACAACGTTTTTGCATGAGTTAAAAAATTAAAATTTAAAAACTTTTCAACACATTATTTGTAATTAAAGTAGTTACTTTTACATACACTGGTTGAAAAATGTTCTTTACTAATTTACATTCTCTGTATATTGCCTAATTTTAAGCACACACTCCTAACTGTAGCTACAAATCTACTTTATTCTCTTAGCATGTTCTTGCGCTAAATTTTTTTTTCCTACCCTAGAACATAAAATACACAAGGCTCTAATTTATATGCTAATCAGTTTATCTTTTTTTGTGGGGGAAATTGATAGCAACTTTAATTATATGTGAAAGCAAAACATTATCATGTTAATATTTTTTTATCAAATAGAATAATCTAGTTCATCCAAAGAAAAACACACTTTTAAGAATAAGGACTATTTCAGTTTTTCGTTAACTTCAAATTTGTTAAAAATAAATAATCTAATAATTAAAAACTAAACAAATGAATAATTAATAAGTTTGTTTGTTTAGAATTAAACTCAAAGCTACACAATGGGCTATCTGTGTTCTGCCCAGTACGGGTATCAAAACCCGGTTTCTAGCGGTGTGAGTCTGAAGGCATACCGCTGTCCCACTGGGAGCCAAATAATTAATAATTTCGTTTATAAATTTTGAAAATAATGTTATTAAAATAACTTTTCACTCATGTATAGTAAAACTTTTATCCCCAGAGACAAGAAAGTGTTTAATTATACATAGAAAAAATTCATTGGAACAGGTTTAGCTCAACAGAAGTTGATTTATTATTCGAGATGGGAAGATATTGGTTAATAATCTTGTTCTAACTAATTCTTTATCCTTAACGGTATAGAAATTTTTACTAATTTGTAAAATCTTCCGGTGTAACAGCGGTAAGTCCGAGGACTTATAACGCTAAAATCCGTGGTTTGCTTACCTGCCATGGACACAGCAGATAGTCCGTTATTAATATACTCTAAAAATAACAAAGAAAGAAACAAGTTCATAAAGGTTGGATCTGTATATTTTCAAGGTTTCCTCACTCGCTCTTACAATCTCACTTTAACTGTAGTTATTTACCGTAACACACGCTGTGTTCAGGCACAACACACAATCTTATTTAACAATCAAGTGATTAATCGCAGAAATATTTTTGTTTGCTGTAGTAATTTACTAAAGATGGCGTGCGTATATTCCGAAAAGCCCAATAAATATGTCTTTACTCGTCACTTATGGCTGTATTGTTCATCACCAGACTACAATTTTTGCCTCTCGGTACTGTCAACCATTTTCGAGTCGTTAGAGTTAGTGACGTTTTATATACGCAATTTAATAGTATTCACATAGACAGGTATCACGTGCATCCACCGATTTATATGTTTTAATGGAATATTATATATATGTTTGTGCATATATTACTGATATCTGTACATATAATTAAACTTACATTAGTGTTAAAATTAGAATAATCGTAGGCTTTCAATTCTGTTCACCAGTGTTGTGCCATTGGGCTTCTCGCGTTTAAACTACCAATGTTTCTCTCATTATATAATATTTTCTTGTTTCTCTTTATACCTTGAGACGAAAAAAATGATGACCTTTGGGAAATGTAATACACATAGTGTAAAAGATACAACTTACTAATAAGTAAATATACATCAACTCCAGAAAGGATGTTTTTGTAAAAAATAAACAAAATTGCCATTAGTATTCAGTGGATCTGCCTTTTGCAATTCTAAAGGCAGAAACTCGGTTACAGAAATCCGAAATCTGTCTGTAGGATTATGTCTTACTTTTTGGAGAGAAATAATATCAGTGAAATTGTACGAAGAAAAGAGAGTTATATTAAGTTATAGAAATCAGTGGACACAAGACGGAACATTAACTCTCTGAAACGAGGAAAACAAAAACAACAAAACAATATTACAACGAAATCCCTAACAACTCCTGACGTTTTATTCTTGCTGTTCTCAAATGATTTGATCGATTTTTGCCAGTAATATTAACGTAGCTTTTCAGCTGATCGTAAATATTAACTTATCTCAGTTTATCAATTTGTTTGAAGTTGCTGTACTAAACTCAGATCTTAAACTACTTGAAGCAAGTTCATCCAGCTGCTAGAGTAACTTAAAGAGGACTCAACTAGTCTTCCACGCTAAAATGATCAGTTACCAAGTTCTTAGTTTGATCTTATGTAACCAGATAAATCCAATACGTTTGTTTCTTGGTGTATTGTATATTGAGGCGTAGAAACACAAAGTAGATTCATATTTTATTGTAAATTCTAATGACAGAAACAAAGACACTAAAATAAAATTTATAGCTCAATTGAATGGCAAATAAGAACAACAAACATCACGATGACGTTATCTGTTCTTGGTTTAAAACTGAATCTCTTACTATTCTAACAAAACAATAAGATTGTTGAGGCACATCAACCAGCTTTGCTTTATAATATGAAAAAATTACAGTTGGACAAAAAAAAATCGGAAACATGAAACGATAAACAGACAAACAAGTAATAATAACATTTGATAATAATAACATTTTATATCTGATTTCGGAAAGAGTTGTCTAAAAATGTAATGATGACAAAGTTTAAAAAATTCGAAAAAAAAAGATTATACACTGTTACTTTTTTCCTAGTGCAAAGATACACAATGGGCTATCTGTATATTGTTTACCGTAGGGAACTAAACCCAATATTTTAGCATTGTAAGTCCCTAAACTACCGTTAACCCACCGAGAAACCTTGTGATAGATTCATATTTTACAAAATTAAGTCCAATACGTAATGTACATCTAACAGTATAGTGAGAGGAATTGCTAATGGTAGAAAATCTGCAACTTTTACTACAAAGGCTTTATAGACGCACCTTTCATTTCTATAGGAACTCCATGTATACCGAAGTGTATGCGTGTAGAAAAGTACGTGAGAACTGTTATAGATGCTGAAAACCAAATTTCGTTAATTTTTCTCTCAGAGGTAGAGAAAGTTTTCTTTTCTTATATTTAAATTCCATTTTCAAGTCTCTCTGACGTATATACGTTATTGTATATGCAAACTATTTTAGTATTTGGTGCTGTTTTTTGAACAAGTATTTATATAAATATTGATTTGTATGTTGTATACAAAAACAAAATTCATATCGGTAATTTACATGATACACGCAGACCCACACACACACATAAATATGTATATACCAATGTGTGTGTGCACAGTTTTTTGTGAAAGAATTTCTTGTCTTAGTTTAGTCACTGTTTGCCTTGTTCAAATATTATCCATTTTGTTTTTCTTTAAATCAAATCAAACGTATGAAACACTGGATCTTGGAATTCATTTCAACTTTTGAAAATTAGTATATAGTATTTATTAAGAAATTTTAAAGTAAAATTTTGTGTTTTTGGTTTTTGCTTTATTATTTGTTTTTTGCTCTGTATTTCTTATCCTTTTAACTTAGCTTGTAGCAACAGTCGCGCATATAAACTTAGAAGAAAAAATATGTTAAAATAATAATTTCAATTAAAACAGTTGTTTTCAAAGTGCACGAGAAAGAGAAGTCTATTAAGTAACGATCACCTGAATACGAGTTGTCTATAACAAAGTTTATAAGTGTAAGTTGGGAGACAAATTAAAAATATTGTATTATGTACAGTGACTGAAAATATTTTCTCATTGCATAGGGGAAGACACTACTATGTTTTTCGAAATGGACATAGCTTAACATTAAAGTTTTTGAATTGTATTTTTTGTTTTTTTGTTTAGAAATAAGCATAAAGCTGCACAATGGGCTATCTGTGATCTGCCCACCACGATTATCGAAACCCGATTTCTAGCGGTGTGAGTCCGCAGGCATACCGCTGTGCCACTGGGGGGTTTTGGATCGTGAATGAGATTGTCATGATTCGCGAGTTGGTGCTACACAAACGTGTTTCACACTTTTGACCCATGGTTGAGATATAGCAGTGATGATCAGATCCAAGTGTTCGATCAAACAAGAGTAGCATAAGAGTTGGCGAAGGGTACCGTTGACTAACTTCTTTGAACTCAGAAGTATGGACGGCTGTGAAGGGATGAATTCTGCTTAGCTTTGCGTAACATTATGAAATAACTAACTTTATTGTTTTTTCGCAAAAACAATAACAACAGTATTTTGGAATAACTTGTAAGGAACATAATAAATATGTGTATACACGCACATGGAAATATCAAGTAGTCTTGACATTATGTTGAAACATTCCAAACTTGATTTGCACGAACCAAGTTGTTAAGGGACTCAATTCGCAATCAGAGAGTCGCGAGTTCGAATTCACGTCTCACCAAACATTCTTGCTATTTCAGCCCTGGTGGCATTATAATGTGACTGTCAATCCAACTGTTTGTTGGTAAAAGAGCAGCCCCAGATTTGGCGGTGGGTGATGATGACTAGCTGACTTCCCTCTAATCTTTCATTGCTAAATTTATAACAACCAGAGAAAAAAAGCCCTCGTGTAGCTTTGTGTGAACTTACAAACAAACCAATTCATTTACAAGGTTTCTGAGATAACTGATAACTGAGGCGAAACGATACGAAATTCTAAGAAAAACAAAACTGTGGAATAAAATCATTAAAATAATATAGTTGTGAAATACACAATGGAATGCATCATATGTATTACATTAACTGCTTTGTTTAGTATGCTATTTAAGAATATATCATAAGTCATGTCGTATACACTCTAAAAAGAGTTATCTCCCATTTCAACCGTAACTTGTATTTACGGCCAAGGCACTGGGTGTCTGAAGTCTTTAACTTTGAACTACCGACCAGATGAAACAGTCAGTCAACAGCAACTTACCATTCTTCATCAACACTAAATCACTGGCTGGCACGCTTATAATGCACCCACAACTTAATGTTTGTGGAACTTTTGAGGATCGCACGAACTAAAACTCGGTTTGCTAGCTATGAAACACAGGACCAATCTGCACCCTTCAACAACAATGGATTCTCTTTTGTTAATATACGCTCTGATTTTGTTTTTGATGTTTAATTTGAATGTTAATCTCTCCCGGCATAAGATGTGAACTTATTTTTGTTGTTTTTTTGACAAGTAAACTTTTCCCAAAATGTTTCGACAATTGATTAATCACAAAGAAACTCCTAAAGTTTGCATTTCCTTCGTTAACAAAACAGTATTTTTATTGTACACATGCGCTTAGCTAATAATTAATGAACAATACCCTGCCTTTAATGCACATATGCGCTTAGCTAATAATCAATGAAAAATACCCTGCTTTAATGTACACATGCGCTTAGCTAATCATCAATGAACGTTGTTCTTTTATTTCTTTTGTAGGCATTGCAGCTTTTATCCAAAACAAATAAAAAAAACAGAAACCACAAATTATTTTACATTTCTTCATGTTATGTAGTGCTTGCGTCGTCTTCCAATGACGTTTCTTCATGTTATGTTTGCGTCGTCTTCCACCAGTTCTAATTTCATATTATAGTCATAACCGCGATCAAACTTTTTCTGTGTGTAATTTTATGATACGTGGTCCAGAATATAAGGAATATGTGAATTTCGGCGACAGAATATTCTCTCTTTTGAAAGAGTTTACATCTTGCATGAGCAATTACTGAGTAAACTTCAAGTCTGGATATACTCCATAATAGGTTTGCATGCAAAATATACCATAAATATTCTACAAGTAACGTTTCTTAATTTTTTATATTCTGAAACAGTTCTTTCCTTCAAAATATCACCGAACATGTTAGCTCTTTCAGCAGAGGGGCATTACAATGTGGTGGTCAATACCACTATTTGGTAGTAAAAAAAGTAGTCCAAGAGTTAGTAGTGGAGTTTACTAGCTGTCTTCACTGTAACTTATCAGTTCTAAAGTAGGGACGGCTAGCACAGATAGTTTCCCAGTAGCTTTGTGTTAAATTGAACAAAGAAACGAATTAAACCTTTGATATATACTTTCTGTATTTACTTTATCATATGTACACAAAATTACTAGCATGGGTTAATGTTGAAAATATGTCACTAAAGATGTAAGAATAATTTTATTAAGAAATAATTTGATTTCATTTATAAATGAGATTTGTTTGTTTGTTTTTGGTTTTGAATTTCGTGCAAAGCTATTCGAGGGCTATCTGCACTAGCCGTCCCTAATTTTGCAGTGTAAAACTAGAGGAAAGACAGTTAGTCATCACCACCCACAGCCAACTCTTGGGATACTCTTTTACCAACGAATAGTGGGAGCGACCGTAACATTATAACGTCTTTACAGCTGAAATGGTGAGCATGTTTGGTGTGATGGGGATTCGAACTCGCGACCCTCAGATAAGGACTCGAGTGCCTTGACCACCTGGCTCTGCCGGGCCTAGGGTACATCTATCTGCAAATTTTTGTTTTCTCATAAATTTTAAAATAAATACATACGTACTGGAAAATGTTTTAATTTCTTTGCTCTTTTGATGACGTACCACTATATATCTGTTTGTTAAAAGAGCTACTCGAACAAAGCTGTAACTCGATTAACTATGAACTATTTTTTTATTTTTTAGTAACTCAATTAACATGATATAACGAATACATGTTGTGTTTTGAATTTCGTGCACAATTATAAAACAAAAAACCGTTAATCACAATATCGTGTCTTTAAATAGCGTCCACTGTTCTAAGATATAACTCACGGTTTTTACATTAGAGCTTTTTGCTTCCTCCTTCATACGAATTTTTCTGTATAATGGTTAATTAATGGGCCTTTCTATAAAAAAAGAAACCTTGTGAACAAGTTTTATTATACATATAGTTTTATGACAAGTCATATTTTATCTCTGCAATTTTTGTTCGTTTCGGGTATATGGATTGTTTGTTTGTTTTGAATTTCGTGCAAAGATACTCGAGGGCTATCTGCGCTAGCCGTCCCTAATTTAGCAGTGTAAGAATAGAGGGAAGGCAGCTAGTCATCACCACTCACCGCCAACTCTTGGGCTACTCTTTTACCAACGAATAGTGGGATTGACTGTCACATTATAACGCGCTCACGGTTCAAAGGGCGGGCATGTTTGGTGCGACGGGGATTCGAACCCGCGACCCTCGGATTACGAGTCGAACACCTTAACACGCTAGGCAAACCTGGAAAAACATACAACAAAAACAAGTTCTTCCTCTGCACCAAAGGCCCGGCATGGCCAAGCGCGTAAAGCTCTGCACCAAACAACATATCTTGACAGTTCAGTGTTAAATAAGAAACATGAACTAAAATACACAAACTCAATATAAAGCATAATCAAGCAACAGTTTAACTGAATGATAAAGTTCTACTAGTTAAAGGAAATTAAATATGATTAAACGTTTTATTTTACTGCATGTGACGTCAAAATTCTACAGAAGATTGTATGGGTGATAAGATCAGTTATAATAAGGAATGTGGTTATTTCTTTGAAATAATACCTTATTTGGCTTTAGGATTTTTTTTAAATTGCATTTTTTTTGTGGTAACTATCTTCATAATGAAAATTGCATGAAAAGAGAACCAGAAAAACGTGTTTGTCTTAGTAGGTATCTGTTAACTTTGACTCAGATAATTTAGAATTAAATCGTCGAACATACGAATGTGTACTTATCTATTCATTTCACGAATTTCAGATTAATGTATACGCAATGTTAAAAGTAGTTTTTTTTTCAAAACTTTTTTCTCGCGCGAATCTCCCTAAATTCATATCGATTTTGATATCGGAAAAACGAGAAAGTAAAAAAAAAAATTAGTAAGTTCGATAGCGACTCGGCTTCAATTTTTCACTGTTTGAAAAAAAAAAGGCAAAAACTTTAAAAAATGCGACCCTATTAAAAAATTGAAAGATTCATTTCCTTCTGAATGTAAAATAGATTGGACAACAAAGCAGGCCGTGGTAACCAAACTGTGCGGGTATTATTTTTTTTCTTTTCTTTCAATTTCACTTAGGTCTGTTCGTTTTATGCATATGTCTCTGGCTCTAGAATCCATTAAAAAATCAGATATCGATCCGCCTGAAATAACGAGAAAGGCTGTATTTGTACTTCTTATTCAATTTGAAATTCAGATAAGTTTGGTATTCAGTTATGGCGGATTTCTTTCCATATGGCAATACTTTTGAACTAGCGAAGCCAAGTGTCAAGACGAAAAACGTTGTGCGGCAAAAACTAATAACACTGGAAAGAATTTGAGAAGTGATATTACTTGAACTATGCACTTGCTACACATAGGCAAATAGTAAAGTTAAGAATTATATATGAAATAAAATATAATACTGTTCTCCCTTCTCTTTTTGTCCACTGCTAACTCCTATCTACTAGGGTATTGTTTTTCTAGCACGAAGACCAATGTGGAGTTCATGAGCTCACATTGAATACATATATGCATATATGGAAATATTTACTACACATTAATCTTTATTTTTCAACAAAAAATTCATGCGTTTGATGCTCATTGCTACACTATGCCATTTAGGTTGCATTGTAACAGTAGGATTTCATTGAATATTCCAAACAGATCAGGTTGGGTTTTGGCAAGAGGCGCTGGTAGTGTGTTTTAAAATGTGTGGAAACTTATGGAATTTCTGCCTTAATAACCTTGAATATTTTAAAATGAACAAAAGGTGACTCTCACTTCATATTTGGCCCGCTATGGCCAGGTGGGTTAAGGCATTCGGCTCATAATCTGAGGGTCGCGGGTTCGAAACCTGTTCGCACCAAACATGCTTGCTCTTTCAGCTGTGGGGGCAGTATAACGTGACGGTCAATCCCACTATTCGTTGGTAAAAGAGTAGCCCAAGAGTTAGTGGTGGGTGGTGATGACTAGCTGCTTTCCCTCTAGTCTTACACTGCTAGATTAGGGATGGCTAGTGCAGATAGCCCTCGAGTAACTTTGCGCGAAATTCAAAAACAAACAAACACTTCATATTTTATATTTTCTCTTCTTTCACTTTCATCATGCGTATTCTTGGTACTGGACACCGCTCCACTCTTTGATGCCAGGATACGCATTACATCTTTGTAATGGAATATAATATCATGTTCTTGAGCAACTGCCTGCAAATTTTATTAAACTTTTATATCAAATCAATAAAAAAACAATAAGTATAAAAATGGTGACACCAAAACACTTTGTTTCGAAAACTATAATTTTTTTTTAATTTTGCGCAAAGCTACACGAGGGCTATCTGCGCTAGCCGTCCCTAATTTAGCAATGTATATTGCTACGTAACATTATAACGCCCCCACGGCTGAAAGGGTGAGCATGTTTGGTGTGGTGAGGATTCGAACCCGCGACCCTCAGATTACGAGTCGAACGCCACCTTTAAAAGTAATTTTGCATTGTATTAATAAAGTTTAATGTCACTACAAAATGTTCCACAGTAGTAAAGCGGTACGCCCGCGGAATTACAATCGGGTTTTGATACCCGTCATATGCAGAGCACAGATTTTGTAGCTTTGCGTTTAATTTCAAACAAAAATACTACAAAATACAAATATCGGTAATAATGAAATAAATTCATTTAGGGGACATATGAGATAATGTTGTATATATATATATATATATTTTAAATAATTAAAAAATAGTTGTTTTTCACAATTTTAGCATGAACTATGCTCGATAATACGCAGGATTCAATTGATTTTTAGCTCAATTAATACCACGAGAGAGCAAGATCAGATTAAATGCGGAAAATATATCCACTTTAATAACTCAGGTTGTATTTTATATTCAAACATATTTTCAATTTAAACAACTGTTGCATGAGGAAAATGCTTTAATAAATTTTTATGACGACAGAAAATATTTACAATTATTGTAGACTCACTTAAACTCGATACTTATATCTTATAACGTGTATCGCCGAAAATGAAAATGTATTATTCCTGAGTGGGTATCAAGTTTAATTAAACACTTTTCTTAAGTTAATCAACACATGTCAGGAGTAAAAGGATTGTTATTATTGTTGTCTATAATGGCTTTCAAGGCAACAATGCAGAATATAATCAAAAAGGATTTCTGGTTAGGTTAGGTTTGAAATTAATCACAAAGCTAAACAATGGGCTATCTGTGGTCCACTACTGTTATCAAAACGCTGTTGTTGGCATCTAAGTTCACAAACATGCTGTTGTGCCACTGGGGTGCAAAGCTCTCTGTAAAAGCTTCCATAACATAGCAATTCAACTGTCGAAAACATTAAGTATATGGATAACGAAACGTTTATTCGTGCTATTCTATATGATGACATACTGTTCAAGTCACCAGATGCCGTGTCCATGGATTTGTTTGCGATCAAATTGTAGAAACAACGTTGGACAACCGTCGTCTTTGTAATTAGATGTATTGTGGAAAGTATGACAGGGCTTACTAAGTCGTATGATCTAGATACGACAACTCTTTAACTTATCGTTTTGCAATGGAAGCAAGGATTATTGTAAAGAGACACGGTTATTGGATAAAGCATGATCGAACATAGCGATATGTTCTTTGTCAACGTGATGGGGCTTCAAAATTATTTTAATATAATCTACTTAAACTTATTTTTAAGTTGAATACCTGAACTATTTGGGAAATTGCTTGATAAAGCATTTTCATATCTTACTCTTTCATTCTGTGGAAGATATCTTTGAATTAGAATTAGAAATAGCTTAAATGAAAGTATTATAATTTATCTTTGAGTTGTATAATAGAATATTTATTTATTTTTATAATTAACAGAAGAGTGAAAAGTGGTATATTTTATAGACCTACACATTTTCGTCATTGTTTACTCATTTTAAGCAACCATACTAAGCACAAACCATGAAATGTTCTTGCTGCACATGCATAGTGATTTTATTTGGTTTAAGGTAATGAATTCAGATAAACAATTATTTTTTAAAATAGTTTATTTTAAGACACTTACTTCAAAACAAAGTAACTGAAAATAGTTTTATCACAATATTTGGAAAATTACTTTCATTCTGTCATTAAATCTTTTAATGAAGAAATTATTGTATTTATTGCCTTGGGCTGAACTGTAATATAAAATATACCAAATAAAGTAAGTTTTGTAAAGTTACAACAAACTGATTTAACAACAAAGTAATATTAGCAATGATACAAAACAAAATCTATGTTTTTAACTTGTAATAAGTACCCCTATGACTCACTTTTAAAGTAATTTAAAGTTCCAAAAAATAATTTAACAACAAAGTAATATCAGCAATGATACAATAAAAACAATATATGTTTTTTACTTGTAACGAGCACTCCTATGATTCACTTCTAAAGGGATGTAAAATTACATTAAATTAATTTAACAACAAAGTAATATTAGCAATGATACAATACAATATCTACATATATTTTTAACTTGTAATGGACATCCCTGTGATTCAGCGGAAAGTCTGATAATTTATAATCGTATTTCTATACCTGTGGTATGCAGAGCATATATAATCGTATTTCTATACCTGTGGTATGCAGAGCATATATAATCGATTGTATAGCTTTGTGTTTAACAATAAACAAACAAACTTTCTAACGGATAGTATGATGAGAATGGAGCACTTATGTTTCACACGAAGAAACAAATGTGAGTAATATGGAAAGCAATATTTTAAAAAAGACGTATTTTTAGTTTTTTGTTATACTCAAATACAAATTATGTCTAAATTTGAAAAAAAATATATGTTTGGATCCTTTTTAACGTATTATGACGAAACGTAAACTACATGATAAATTTTAACATATATGACATTTTTTTGTTTTTTAATTTTGTATAAAGCTACACGAAGGCTATTTGAGCCAGCCATTCTTACTTTAGCAGTTAAAGACTAGAGAGAAAGTAGCTTCTCGTTATCACCCACCTCCAACTCTTAGGCTACTTTTTTACCAATGAATAGTGGGATTGACCGTCACATTATATCGCCCCCACGGCTGGGAGGGCGAGCATGTTTGGCGCGATGGGGATGCGAACCCGCGACCCTCAGATTACGAGTCGCGCGCCTTAACACACTTGGTCATGCCGGGCTCTTTGTTACAGCATCACTTTAGACATCTGCAATAATTTTTTAGAGAAATAAAAACGACTGTGAAAGTTACTTGAGAAACTATAATAAAACCGTCATAAGAAAATTCTGTTGTTACGTTTTGTTAAATATATTTCTTACATTTCCTTCATGCTTTTTTCATTATCTCTGACTATTCTATGTTAATAAGGTATAGTTACATTTCCTGAGAGGTGGTACATGTATTTCACAAGCTCAGCATGGTCAGGCGGTTAAAGAGCCCGAATCGTAAATTGAGGGTCGCGGACTCGAATCCCAGTAACAGCAAAAGTGTTCACTCTTTTAGCCATGGGGGTGTTCTAATGTGACGGTCAATCCAACTATTCGTTGGTAAAAGAGTAACCCAAGAGTTTGCTGTGGATGGTGATGATTAGCTGCTTTCCCTCTAATTTTTCTCTGCTAAAGTAGGGACACGGCTTTGCGCGAAATTCAAACCAAACCACCCTATTTTACTGTGTTAATTAAAAATTACGAAATGTTTTTGGTTTATAATCGTGTTTGGTTTTTACGATTATTTTATTCTGCTTAAATAAAATATCTTAGATTTGTTTGTTTGAAGTTCGCGCGAAGCTACACGAGAGCTATCTGCGTTAGCCGTCCCTAATTTTGCACTGTAAGTCTAGAGGGAAGGCAGCTAGACATCACTACTCACCGCCAACTCTTGGGCTACTCTTTTACCAACGAATAGTGGGATTGACCGCCACATTATAACGCCCCCACGGCTGAAATGGCGAGCATGTTTGGTGTGACGAGGAATCGAACCCGCGACCCTCAGATCACGAGTCAAGTGCCTTAACCACCTAGCCATGCCGGGCTAAAATTTTAAATACGTAACATCTAGTGCTAGGTTTCAGCTTAATATGTTTCTAAGTTTAAGGAACAAAAATTAACTTTATAAAATCAAGCATCTTATTTTAAAATTTTATGAAGACGTTTGATAAAACTAATTCAAATTTTAAATAGATCGAGTTTAATTCCTATTTACATATAGGTAATCTGTAACCATCTCAGATAACATTTAAATATCCTTGCAGCATATTAATTAATATTGAGTTTCATCACGTGCGTTGGTCTCTAGTGGCTAGGGGTTTCCGGTTATATACTACGAATATATTATTTCGCGTTCTCACTTCAAAAAACCATACCTGATTTTCAACATTCCTTGCAGAAACTTAAAATTGATATCATATTAAAACTCTAATGGTCTTGATGCATTTAAATTTAAAATCCATTCAGATGTAGACTTCTCATCCACATATATTGTATGAGAACATAGTAGCGATATAAGTTATTAAATGCACTATATTTTTTCTTTAACGGTCGTTGTATTTTATCATGTATTAATATCATATTTTAATGTTAAGTTAATTGATGTATTTTTTACTTTAAGTAAAAAGAAGTAAAACAAAAATATGCTCTATCATGCTTACAAAGCAATTGATACGACCAGTCTGCTAATCACACGAAATATTACTGTTCCATTTGTGGAAATTTCACCTTTTTCTCATTGGACCATAAGCCCAATAATTTAACATTTAAAAAACATGTATAATATTATATCATGTTGAATTTCTTGGAAGGAGTTGCATCTCTACAAAAAGTAAAAATGGTTGAGAATTTTGAAGTGATTGTGTTTTCTTACAATTTCAGGAATTGAAGCTTATTTTTTGGCAAATGTTCTGTTTACGTTCCAGGTACGAAGAAATAAAATGTAATTCATCCTTCCACATACCAAACAATCATAGATGTATAATTCAGTCACTAACCACAGTTTGTCTATAATACAGTAAATACACAAACAAGGCTATTTATTTCAGCTTGTAAAACATCGGTCGATGGTACTTTAGAGGGAACTAAATGATTATTTTAAAATGTTGAGGTGATCGTAATGGTCAGATTGAGTAGCACAATAATTTTTATTCTAAAATATGATGGCTAATGTGTAAGGTTGCGAATCGAAGGGCCACATTTCGAGTCCCCCCGCATTTTAACCTTGGACTCTTTTATTTGTTAATTTGGTCTATGTTTAGCACCAGATGTTGATGTTCAGGCCGAAAGCTACGGACCGTCTCTTATTTTTTTATGTTCTTAGGGAATATGGAATTCTTGTGAAATGTTCTTGAATGATTACCCATTTTGTTTTAAAATTATTTTGTTATTTTAACGTCTTAGAACTACAACAAATATTTTATCAATTGATATTCATATATATATAAAGATGTATTTCTCGTCTTGGAGCCAAATGTAGCCTAATGGTCAGAGTGCCTGGACCGGGAATCTGAATGCTCACTTTTATAGAACTGTCCCCACAAGAACACGTTTGGCACTTTGGGGCTGTGGATGTATTATAGAAGTTACAATTAGACCATAGTATTCTCTCATTTAATAGTAGCGTGAGAGTTAGCTGTGTAGTAGTCTTTTTTCTCTTGTTTGCTCACTTCAAAACTACTCTTAGCCATTGAAATTCTCCAACAAAGAAGCAAATTAACGCCTTCTGTAAGTATATATATATACTTTAGATATTACAGTCTGTCAAATTTTCTCTTCATAAGCGTTTTCCAATTTTTTTTACTGCTTATAGATGAACTTATGCTATTTCAATTAATTAATTTTTAAACAAGCGTTTATTACAGGTAATTTTATAAAAAAAATTAGTTACATATTTAGTGTTACTATATTCTTCCTGAAATTCGGTTTTATTGGCCTAGTTAGGGCGCTTGACTTCCAACTTGCGGGGTGCGGGATCAGAAACCATCATTGACCATCATTATCGCACATTTAGAAATGGTGAAGCTAAACCGTGACATTCAATCCTACGCTTCACTGGTAAAAGTGTAGCCCAAGAGATGGCAGTGAGTGCTATCAAGTAGGCTGTTCAAAATTAGAGATGGCGGTAGATAGTCTTTTGGTAACTGTTTTAAAATAAACAATCCAAATTTGTTTAGTATAATAAACTTAGACCTTTCGAAAATATTTTATTTGCTTTTTTTATATTATTTATGATACTAAAAAAATCGAAGTCTGTAGTTCTTTATGTTTGAAAGTATGTTTTGTTACGTATTATAATTTATCTCGGACGAGTACCCGATTTATTATGTTACGTATTGTTTTCAGATAGTTGAAATTTTAACTTTAATTTAGAAGTTAATTGAATGCCGATGTGTATTAAATATATGATGTTTCCCAACAACAGTGGTACATACAGTTTTCTTTTTTAACACAAATATATTTTAATATAGAAATAATAATACTAATGTTTGTTTTGTTTTTGAATTTCGCACAAAGCTACTCGAGGGCTATCTGTGCTAGCCGTCCCTCGTTTAGTAGTGTAAGACTAGAGGAAAGACAGCTAGTCATCACCACCCACCTCCAACTCTTAGGCTACACTTTTACCAACGAATAGTGGGATTGACCGTCACATAATAACGCCCCCACGGCTGAAAGGGCGAACATGTTTGGAGCGATGGGGATGCGAAAGAAATAATAATATAGTTTATAATATTAGTTATTACAAAGAATGATTCAAATACATAAGCTTTATAAACTTACAATCAATATTGAGTCTCGCGATGACGAGAAACCCACTTGAAGTAAAAATGTATCTCAGTACGGTTGGTATGGGTATTAAAACTTTTATTAAAATAAATTAGAGAATAACGTTTCGACCTCCTTAAGCCATCTTCAGGTTCACAAAGAGAGCTTGCAGCTGACCGTTGCCGAGCGCATGTCTTACGGACAAAAGTGTAAACGGATACAGAATTTTAGGGGGCGTTACAGGTGGATGTTAGGCTATTAACTGGTATAGGTACAAAGGTATTCCGTTATATAGGTTTAATGTTGGTTTCAGTTGATGAATAAGTGGGGTTTCTTTGATTTTGCGTTTGTTTATGTTTATTTCCCTACTTAGTATCTGGGTGTTTTCTATGGTTATGTTGCGTTTACTTGATTTGCAGTGTTCAACAACGTGTGAAGGTGTTTTTTTTGTGTCCTCTGAATCTAGTTTCAATTTTTCTGCTTGTTTCTCCAATATAGAAGTTGTGGCAGTTGTTGTATTGTATTTTATAAATAATGTTGGTTTTGTGTTTCTCAGTGTAGTTTATAAATAGTATGGATTTTAGTTTTGTGCCTGTTTTTTGAATAAATTTGGTGTTTACTGGAATGTTGTGTTTTGTTATAAATTTTTTTCCAAACGTTGATTGTATTTTCGCTGATATCAGGAACATATGGCATGCAGCAGTGTGAGGTTTTGTAGTTTGTTGTACCTTGAGATTTATTATTGTTTGTTTTGTGTTGATCTAGGCGTGTGTATAATGTTTTTCAGCAGTTTTTGGAGGAAATTTGTTGATGTTGATGAAGTGTTGTCTTATTTTGTTGATTTGATGGCGAGCATAGTTATGTGTCTGTGTTTATTTGGTTTCTTAATATGTTGAGTTTTTATTTTATTTCATGTGCTGAGTTCCAGAGAATGTATAGTCCAATATAGGTGACTTTTCTGTGGATTTCTGTTTTGAATTGTGTATCAGTTCTTGTAATATTGAGGTTTGGAAATGCTATTTGGTTGTGTTTTTCATGTTCACAGATGAACTTAATGTTGGAGTGTATAGAGTTAATGTGATTGAAAAAACTAAGTGTGTGTTCTGTAGATGTGAATCCAGCAACTGTATCGTCAACATATCTGCATTAGTATAGTGATGGGAGTAAGGCTGAATTGATCGCTTGAGAATCAATCTGTTGGCTAGAACTGGTGACAAAGGACTGCCAATGTATACTTAAGCCATTTATTTGTTGGTAGTTTTGGTCAATGAGCATGAAGTTAGTTTTGGTGGTAGTGAATTCTTTAAGGGTTGCTAATTGGTTGCTGTGGATGTGTACCAATGGGTTAGGGTCTTGGATATAAAATTCTAAAGCTATCTTGTAGACTTTGGTGGTTGGGACTTTTGTAAAGAAGGAGCTTACATGAAAACTGGCCATTAAGACTTTATTGTTTAGTTGGTCAAGAACAGATTTAAAGTTAAAAGAGTCTTTGGAAAAGAAGCCGGTTGATGTTACATTTTTCAAAATGTCCACGCTATGTATTTACTAAGATTCTAGTTGAATGATTCATAGGTTAACATTATGGGTCGCAGTGGACAATCGGGTTTGTGAGGTTTGGGGGTGCGGTATAGTTGAGCGCGTGAGTCGGTCTTGGGTAGATAAGAAAAAAGGTTTTCCGAGTTTGTGTTGGTTTTTTCATTTGTAGTAGTACTTTGTTAAGTTGTTTTTTTATGTATTTTTGTTGAATTTGTGTGTATTGGTTTGAATTTGTTTGTATCTGATAAGATGTTATTCATTTTTGAATGTATTCATTTGTGTTCATTGTAACTATAGCATTGTCTTTATATGCTTTTTGAATTCTGATGTTGTTGTCTTGTTTCAGGTTATTTATAGAATTAATATCTTTTCATGAGAGGTTTTTTTCTAGTGTTTTTTTTCTATGAAATTATGTTGTTGGTTTTGGGTGAATATTCTTTGAAAGAGTTGTTTAAATACTGTTGTCATGTGTTTCGGGGAAATAGATGTTTTCAGTTCTACATAGAAAGTTAGGTTGTTGGTTGCCGATGGAACTCTTGTCGAGGTTGTCTTCCTTCTGCTGGATCTTTTCCGTTGTTTTGCTGGTGTTGTCGGTTTTTGTAGAATGGGATGACTTCATTCCTTTATGAACACTGCAAATCAAATAAACGCAACATAACTATAGAAAACACCCAAATACTAAGTAGGGAAATAAATGCAAACAAACGCAAAATCAAAAGAAGCCTTACTTATGCAAGAACTTAAACCAAAATCAAACCAATGTAAATTAACACCTTTATAACTATATTAATTAATAACTTAACATGTACTGCAACGTCTCCTACAATCCCGTTTAAACTCTCGTCACTGAGACACGTTCTCGACAACGATCATTTGCAAACTCTTTTTGTTAACCTGAAGATGATCTAAAAAGGTCTAAACGTTGTTCTCTACCTTATTTTATAAAATATTGAGTCTTTTATAGGGTCTGGAAGTGAATATTTTATCGACGGTTCACGATGAGTAAATTATTCGACTTTAAATCAACACAGTTCACTTAACAGGTATCTTTATTTTTCGCTGGTCTCAAGCCATTTTCAAGCTGAAGTTTCTCCAACAAAGATGTCTAGTGTCCTCGTAGAAATACTGATGTCCGAGGTTAATACACTGAAGTTATATGGTTTGTAATGTCGAAATCTATAAACGTTTTTGGTCAATTATCAGTACTTTTCCTATTAATAAACGTTAATGACAACTATAGTTTCGGAGGTTGATAATAGTATACCAGCTGTAGCAAACCAACAATATATATCATCTCCCTCGATGCGTTGGTTTATAAACGTTAATGCGAGGTTCTAGAAATTTCAGTTGATCCAATAATACGCTAGTGCTTTCGTAAAACGTACGTGTTTGATTCTTACACTCAAGAATCTTCTACAAATTTAGGAAACGTCTTTTAACAATGTACGTAACTTGCATTTCTAAATATATATTAAATTGAAACAAACATAGGTATTAAAATAAATACATAATTGTAAATTATTTATAGTTATATATACATATATTGTGATTGTGTATATATATTTCCAATTATGTAGAAAAGATAAAATACTCACAATTTCTGAAACTATGGGGAAGTTACTAAAGAATTTGGATGTGCATGTTTTGAAATTCTTTTGTGTAATGTAATACCACCTTTTGGGCAGATATCATTTCATTTCAATCACTGACTTTTATAACAGTGAAGTTTAATGTCTTGTTTATTACAGATTATTTAATCATTGCTCAAATGATTAAACCACATTATTTTGGTAAGTATTGATTATTACTAATGTTTTTATTAAACTCTTATGATTTTAATTCCTCGTATTATTCCTTTAATTGTTGTTAAAGTTTAACATGTTTAGATTTGGTTTGGTTTGTTTTGAATTTGGCGCAAAGTTACACTGTTAATTTAGCAACGTAAAACTAGAGGGAAGTCAGCTAGCCATCACCATCCACCACCAACTCTTGGCTTATTCTTTTAACAACGAATAGTGGGATTGACCGTTATATTATAACGCCCCCACAGGTGAAAGGGCGAGCATGTTACGAGGATTCGAACCCGCGCCCCCTGTATTACAAGCCTAGTGCCTTAACCACCTGGCCATGCCGAACCCAGATGTTTGGAAAATTTGAGGTTTTTACCTTTACTTTTTAATAACGTGTTTTACAATACACCCATACAGTGGTATAACCTTGAAGTGAATTAATCTAGTGGTTTATCATGTAAACATTTGTAGACTTTCTAACATATCTACATATATAGGATAAAGTAGTCATGAAATTAACAGAATATTTGTAAACCAAATATTTCATAATATTTGTGTTACGAATAGTATCTAATATATTCTCATAATAAAACCAAAAACGTCCCTGCTATTATTTTTGAAGGATTTTTTAAAGTCAGACAAAGCTGCATATCTCTGGTTAAATATATTTATTTTCTTCTTTTCCTTTTTTTAGCAACTGTTTATTCTCGTTAGATGTTAAGTAAGTTCTTATCATCTGGGTATTGACTTTCGTATATTTTGTTAAGAAGTCACTGTTTATAATTGAAGTTTATTTCAATTGTATAACAAGTTTTCTCTGTTATCCAGGTTTCATAATTAACCCACTTAGACTTTCAAGCAACCTTTCAACGTACAATAATCCGAAAATCGCGTGTTTGTTGTTCCAAGTTTTTCCACAACAATATTCAGATCTTTGGATCATTAGCTAGTTTGTCGGAAAACAAAATATCTCACTTTTATGTTTTAATGCACTTATATAACTTACGGTATGAACCAACATTAAGCTCTAATTTCGTGACTTTTTTATCTGTGTAAAATAGACTGTGAATTTTCAGAATACATTGCCGTTGTTTTGCCATTACATGTTGGATAAAACGTGCTTTAACATTTTTAGTGTTAAATCGTTGATATATTTACAAGATAATTTTACCTTTGCTCAGAAAATCTACATCCCACCAAACATGTTCGCCATTTGAGTCGTGGGGGCATTATAACGTGACGGTCAATACCGCCATTCGTTGGTAAAAGAGTAGTTCGAAAGTCGTTGGTGGGTGTTGATGAATACCTGAATTTCCTCTAGTCTTACACCACTAATTTAGGGACGGCTAGCGCAGATAGCCCTTGTGTAGTGGTGTGCAAAATTCAAAACAAACCAAACCTTTATGCAGAGGGAGTAGAAAATTTAAGAAAAATTAAACATCTCAAGTATTTCATGGTAATAATACACTGAATTAGATTTTGTAGGGTAAATACATGACAATACATTACATAAACAGATGAAAGAAACCGGATAATATAGCGTGTGAAATAATACATTGAGAAATGTAAATACCAGTAATGCACATATACAGACTAGTGATATCACTAATTAGGGTCACACTTCACTATTCAAAGCATGACACCTCACGCTGATTGGCTACTTAAGTGAGGGAGGAGGAAGAAGATGTCAAAGATGAAGAATTCATTGTTCCATAAGAGCGATTTGAGGGACACTTGACAGGTGATCATAACAGATAATTACATAGTAGTACCACAAAGTAAAGGACGTGTTTCTAAACAGCCATGAGAGACGACTATGATACAAAGACTCATACAACTGAATATAATAAACCATCAATTAATAATTAATTTGTCCTAAAAGGATACTTGACACTACTCCATTAGATAATAAATTCAATTATAATTATATTAAATGCTGAAAAAGGACACTTAACTCATTAGTTAATTTAGTCATAAAATAATTTATTTAGTCATAAAATAATACTTATCATTAAATATTTTTTTTACATTTCTTGTTTTAAAAATATCTTAATTAAAACTTATTGTTTAAATATCCGCCAGTTGTTTAATGATTTTCAATACTAATTTATTAATTAATAACATTTCCTATTCTAAAAGAATTATATCTTACTCAATCAAGTGATTAAAATTTTTAGTGACATGTATATAACAGTGGGCCCGGCATAGCCAGGTGAATTAAGGCGTTCGACTCGTAATCTGAGGGTCGCGGGTTCGAATCCCTGTCGCACAAAACATGCTCGCCCTTTCAGCCGTGGGGGCATTATAATGTGACGGTTAATCCCACTATTTGTTGTAAAAGAGTAGCCCAAGAGTTGGCGGTGGGTGGTGATGAATAGCTGCCTTCCCTCTAGTCTTACACTGCTAAATTAGGGGACGGCTAGCGCAGATAGCCCTCGTGTAGCTTTGCGCGAAATTCAAAAAACAATATAACAGTGTTACCCCCCAGTGGCTCAGCGGTATGTCTGCGGACTTACAACGCTAAAAACCGGGATTCGATACCCATGGTGGGCAGAGCACAGATAGCCCATTGTGTAGCTTTGTGCTTAATTCAAAACAACAACAACAAATAACAGTGTTCCTTTTTAATAATCTATTTATTTTCTCAATTTTGCAATCTGTTCTACAATCACATTTATTAAGAATGTATTTACATAAATCACAACATACTGCTAGACCATCCACGAAGCAGCTCACATATTACTGGACCACCACCATTACAGGTGGCCACGATATATAACTATAGCTTTAAATTGCCTTAAAAAGGTTAATATCGTGTATTGATTAAAACTTATACTTTTATTAATTTGACTTCTTAACATGTCGTAATGTTTTACACATGTTACTTTATCTCATGTTTTACTAAGATGGAATTTCACACACATACACACATATATATAATTAGTATTACTTTAAAAATTGTTCGTAAGATTTTAACACATGTACTGTGACCATACTTCCGCATATGATCAATGTCAATGTTAAAACTATTATTTTGCGTATTTTAACATTATTACCAATATAATGTGCTGTAACTAAATATATTAAGTTAATGAATTGCTGTTTTCCATTCATTTTCTATACAGCCAATTATCATCTCCAGATGCATACAAATCCTGTGAAAATATAGAATACATAAATTCTTTTAATGTTCCGTAGGATTCTTACTGTTTCACTTTTATAAATAATTCATTGTTTAACCAATAATCATCCTACACCTATAATATAATAAGCAAACTACTGGTTGCTAATATTTCAAATACTACAGTATTCACACTCACTACTTCCACTAAATCCACATACAAATTTCTGTTATAAGCTCATAACATTAATGATTGTTTGATTTGGAATTTCGCAACAAGCTACTCGAGGGCTATCTGTGCTATCCGTCCCTAATTTAGCAGTATAAGACTAGAGGGAAGGCAGCTAGTCATCACCACCCACCGCCAACTCTTGGGCTACTCTTTTACCAACGAATAGTGGGATTGACCGTCACATTATAACGCCCCCACGGCTGGGAGGGCGAGCACATTTAGCGCGACCCTCTGATTACGAGTCGCAAGCCTTACGCGCTCGGCCATGCCAGGCCCCCAAAGCTACACGAGGGCTATCTGCGCTAGCCGTCCCTAATTTAGCAATGTAAGGCAGCTAGTCATCACCACCCACAGCACTCGAACCCGCCACCCTCGGAATATGAGTCGAGTGCCTTAACCACCTGACCATGCCGGGTGGTAACATTAATGAACATGTACCTGATGTTAAACTAGAATATGCATGTAGATAGTTATTATAACAACACTTGATCAACTGTAAAACATTTTCCTACATTACACTGCAGGTACTGACGTCACCGACATATAGTTTAGCAAGTTTAAGTCATTGAGGAGAACTAACTAGTTTTGGTTAATAAATATATAGAAGTTTCGAAAAATCATCACATTAGAATTGTTAAACCTTGATACTGTTAAACTTTACTTCACACGCATACAATCTGGATACAGTTTATTGAAAATTACAAAGGTCACCCAGTGGTCACGCACACACAGAATACAGAAACCCACTACTAAAGTACTGACTTTGTTATCGTCTACACATCAAACAACCTAAGAAGAGAGGATGGTCACAGTCCAAAGTGTTTGATATTCAAGTACCCTGAACATCTTGATAAACTTGATCAAGAAAATTTACTTAGAATAGATTTTTCAAAGTGCAAAATCGATTGATTACATGATCTAGAACTGAAGTCAAGAGAGAGTAAACATTGTTGTGTAATATGACCTTTAGTGTTAGTCGTAATAGATAAAATTTTCATTTGAGCACATGAAAAACTTTTATTAAAATAAAAATAAATTATAATACATTGTTACTATCTATGAATTTACAATATACTTAAAATAGATGGTTCAATTTGCTATGTCCAATACAAGACCATTACTTGAGAAAACATCAAGTATTGCAGTCGCTTCTGGGAAAGTGACAGAGACATTCTGTTATCATATTTCACAATCAGAAACAGTGTTAAGAAATCTTATCTCGCTCAGGGAGATATATAACTCCTAAAGAGTCAGACAATAATTAATTGTGATGTTTACTGTAAATATAAAGAGTGGGAAACGTTTTATCACTAGATGGGGTTTATGAGCAATAATAACTTTATCTATTCTTATAATGTGATGATTTTAAAAAGAATTTTTAAATTTTTATGCATTTAAACAAAATACTTTCCTCCAGAAAAAAAAGGCTTTGTTTGTTTTTTGAATTTCGCACAAAGCTACACGAGGGCTATCTACGCGAGCCCTCCCTAATGTAGCAGTGTAAGAGTAGAGGGAAGCAAGCTAGTCATCACTACTCACCGCCACTCTTGGGCTAATCTTTTACCAACGAATAGTGGGATTGACCGTACTATTGTAACAACCCCACGGCTGAAAGGACGATCATGTTTGGTGCGACTGGAATTCGAACCCGCGGTCTTCAGATTACGAGTCGAACGCCTTAACCCACCTGGCCATGCCAATAGCTCTCACCTTCATAGTCTTCTGTACAAATACGTATTTAAAATACATTATACCTATGCTGGATAATACCAATGGCCCAATGAAGTAGTAATTTATTTAAATGTTTAGTCATATGACTATGTAAATAAAATTCACCTCCATAAGCAAAACAAATAGGACACGCACCAAAATTATTTGTTTGAAGATGCTGATCACATGATTGAACATTTAGAAGCTGTTCGCCACAAAGAATGCACTCATACCCCATGTTTCTATCTATTTTAATTATTTTACACACACACACATATATATTCAGAAAAAAGGAACTTTCTAAGAAGAGAAACCAAAGGGTGACCAGCGCTCTGACCCTTGTTCACTGCTCACATGTTGGTCAATACCCAAGTTCGTGATATCAGCTGGAAATGTCGCATCTGAAGTTAAATACTTGAATAAATAAAGTGAGGTTAATAAATGATTTTGTGTTTTGACGAATACTTTGATTGATGAAAGCAAGTATTACAATCGTTTCTACAAAATGGACAGACAAACCAGAAATTTCACTTTCGCATATTTCAACCTTCTTAGGATAAAAGAAATAAATCCATCATATTTACAATTCAAATAAGTTGTTCAATTAGTGTACAATAATGACATGCTATCTCTGAAGTAAATGGTCAGAAGTTCAGACTGTGACTGCCAGTTGGCTTAAAATAATTTTCAAAAAAATGGTTCAGTTGAATATATAATGTTTACTTCAATTACATGAACTTGTAAGTTGTATGATATTTAATTTTACATTATGCACTTGAGAACTAACAGAGTTAGTTGTTTCCAGGTAATTTTAATAAACTCGCTCACCAGTTAGAGTTGATAATCGTAATCATAAAAGAACCTTTAATTATAATTCAATTTATTATTCTTCGAATATTTAAAAACTGATATTCTTACTCACCTGGATTTTGAAACTGTTACTGTAACATGTATTATATCTTTTGTTTACACTTAACAAATATAGAAAAATCATCAGTTACAAATCAGAGTTTTGTGTAATGCTTTACACAAAACTCGCTTCTCATCATGGACTAATGTGATATCTTTAATATATGTAAGTAAAATTTGGACACACATATTGAAACAAGTGTTAATAAAACTTCAAAATACACTATGATACTATTTACAAAAACCTCTTACTTTATAAATAAATGTCAAGTTTAGTATTCTATGGTTAAGTCACATACCATGAATAATATTAGTTTCTAACAAATATCTATTTCATATAAAAAACCCATGTTTCATCATAACCCTATGTAAAATAATTATTATATGTAAGTAAAATAACATATTTATCAAACTTACTGAAATATTTGTGAACAAAATTTCAAGATACACCAATATGCTATTTAAGATAATTCCTTAGTTTATAAAATACTGACTTACACGTTAATGTAATAATACCTGATGTATATACTTGTTCAAGTAGATTACTATAAATTAAAGATAAGGGATAATTAATCAAAGTTTATTTATTCAAACAACCATACAAAACATTTGAAATTTAAACTGCCTATCCCACTGTCATGCTTACCTTCACACATGATTACAGTTTATAACTGATGTATTACCTTCAACATATGTAAGATTTTTAAAGTACCACACACACTTAGGT
Source organism: Tachypleus tridentatus (assembly GCF_004210375.1). Lineage (NCBI taxonomy): Eukaryota > Metazoa > Arthropoda > Merostomata > Xiphosura > Limulidae > Tachypleus > Tachypleus tridentatus. The sequence continues at coordinate 97,488,338 of NC_134828.1, forward strand.
TTATTGTATGCCAATAGAATGAATTTTGCAACTAAATAAAATTGTATGTTTATTGTACATTAATTCCGACAGTTATTTTTTATAAAAATAAATTTATATATTCGTACACTTTATATAATATTACAGAAAGTTAAATGTACATTCACAATACTTGATGGTTCAGTAAGAAATTATTATTTTTTACTTCTAGATTACTACTTTCTGTTTGTGATCTAGAACTCACATATTTGTTGTTTAAATACAACACACAATATTATATACATAGCCTAACTGCTTAAAAGTGTAATTATTTAAAAACGTATAGAAATATCAGTATCGTTCGTATTACGGTTTGGACATATTTTATCTGACGGTCAAAGTCCTCTGACAGCATAATATTATTTGACATTTACATAAAAAAGTCATTCCTGCACATACCAGATCCACTGACAAAACGTTTCTCACTCTTTATACATGCAGTAAACATTACCATTAATCATTATTTGACTTTTGAAAGAATTATATATTTTCTTTCTTGTTCATTGTTTTAAATAAACCAATGATTACTACATTAAAATTATAGTAAGATTATGAATACTGAAATATTTTCTAGCTCTCTATTTCAAAAGTTTCCTAATTTACTTGTATTTACGAAGTGAAACAAACATAATTTGCTTCTTAAACCGAATACACATGCACATACAGACATTCACAAATGTACATTTTTAAAATTGTATAATATCCTGTTGTCTTAAATAATACTGCTTTAAATAACCAATCAAGCTAATTCTAATTAAGCTGTGAATTTAACTAGTCATATATTAAGCAAATGATTGATGGTTTAGCCTTTATGTTTTAAAAGCACATAAACACGTTAATATAATTTTTCAACTTATTAATTTGTTATTATTTTGCCAATTAAATCATTTCCCAGTAAACTAAATACAAATTAGAATAGTAATCTGTTGTATTTCTGGCTGGGTCCAGCATGGCGAGGTGTTTAGGGCACTCGCCTCGTAATCTGAGGGTCGTGGGTTCGAATCCCCCTTGCACCAAACATATTTGCTCTTTCAGTTGTGGAGGCTTTATAATGTGATGGTCAATCCCACTATTCGTTAGTAAACGAGTAGCACGAGAGTTGGCAGTTATGGTGAAGAATAGCAGCCTTCTCTCTAGTCTTACACTACTAAAAAAGGAACGGCTAGTACAGATAACCCTCGTATAACTTTGCGCGAAATTAAAAAAAACAACAACAAATTTCTGGGTGAGTTTAATATTTTATGATGTGTTGAAAGCTATTTAATTACACTTTAATAATGTGACCAAAGACTTCAACTGTTGTTGTTTTCAGCCAACAGCAAATGATTAATAGAAATAACAATAATGTTTTACAGCCAGATATTTAATAAAAATAAACAGCAGAATAGCAAAATTTATACAGAAGATTATTAATGACAACACCTTTGATATTTTATGTTCGCTTCATAAATATATAAATATACACACTGGTATTAGTTATAACTTAAAAAACAAGCCCAAAAAATTAAACCAAAAAACTGCACTAATTGAAAAGATCCCAGGATACAAGCTATAAAGTGGAATTATAAAATATACCCTAGGTATAATCCCACATTATAGCTTCTAACCTGGGATCTTTTCAATAAGTGAAGTTTTTTTTTGTTTAATTTATTTTCTTTTAGTTTGTATTTAAGTTATAACAAACTTATATAATAAGTCAGAGGTTTGGATTTGCTGTTTGTAACGCACTGCTTCCTTGTGATTTTGTTTATTTAACTTCATTAAAATGTATTAATTTTGACTAATATATATATATATAAGTTTTCTAGAGGGCGGTTTGGTAAAGTTTTGAACTTCAGAATTGGCGACACACGTCTCTTCCATTGTAAGCTGTGGGCACGTTACAAGAGTGGAATTCAATCCCTTATCGTGAATATTGCGTTTTAAAAAAGATATTGCTGACTAACCGTATTTTCGTCAGTAGTTACAAATTAAGGACGGCAGAAGATAGCCTCAGTAGCTTTGTTATAAATATAAATCATATATACAAATCTTTAAAAAATACACAATACCTGATCCTAAACATATATAACAAAATATGTATTTAGAATACTTTGTAATACAAGCACAAATAACGTGACATTAACGGTTATTTGTATCTTATCTTTGAAAATAACATTCATTACACGTAAGAGCTTGCAATATTTGGAAACTTGCACTAGGAAATTTCTTTTATTATTTCCCAGTGGTTGTTTCGTTTCGTTTTTATCAACTTAAAAGCATGTATCCGCATTACATTTATGAGAAAAAAGACGAAGTCGTAAATACTATGATATTTTTAGGAAGCTTTTGGTGTTATATCATTAATTATCGTGTTGAAACTTCTTAAGGTGTACCGCGTTGATAGCCACAGCTATATTCTCCTTTTTCTTTTAACCTGAAAATGACCTGAGAAGGCCAAAACGTTATTCTGTACTTTATTTTAATTTAAGTTCGAATTCTCATACCAGCAGACTTTAGAATACATTTTTACTTCAAGTGAGTTTCTCTTCGTCATGAATTTTTCTCAGTGTATGTGCTGCCGTCTGAGATAATTATCGGTTTATTTTAAATTAAATTCGAAAATTTGTTTTCCGAATAAATTCTTAAAGGATATTCGTGTTTGTTTATAGTTCAGCATAAACTACAAAATGGTCTATCTTTACTCTTGCCCAAGCAAGTGTTTTTTTTTTCTTATAGCAAAGCCACATCGGGCTATCTGCTGAGCTCACCGAGGAGAATCGAAACCCTAATCATCTCGCTGTGCCACTGAAAGATTTTAAAGGATATGAAACTGTAATTTGAATAACTCAGCATTAATGAAATTCCATAAAAGTAAAAAAATAGTTTAGATTAACCAAGGAAAGGTTAATTTTACTTTTACACTTCTGTTATATGCCTGACTATGATCATTAGAATATATTATCATTCACTGTGAGGTAACTCCAGTAGCTACAGCACAAAGCGCTTTATCATAAGAATAGTAATTTCACATAATTATTGTCACCAAAAGTCTAGACTATCAGCCCAAAGAACGAGTATAATTTGGCTGGTATTAAAGAACATTTAAAAAAACAACATTAAAAAAACTGAAAATTACCAAACTATTGTATTCTTAAGTTTAATTATTTCCCTTAAGAAATAAAAACGATTTACAATTTCTTTAATGACAGACTGAACTCTTTGTATACAAAGATATAGAAAGAATCGGTAGTGAGGGACGTATCCCTAATTAGTTATAAAAATATGGAAAAATAAAAAATAACAACGTTACAGTTCAGAGATAATTATGAGGGTTTATAACTAGAATCATCGGGTTTTGATACTCGTGGAAGTAATAGCACAGAAAGTCCATTGTATTTTTTCGTACTTAAGAAAACTCAAACAAAAGATAATAAACTTTTGATGAGTTAATATTTATATTTTTACTACTTATCATAAATGTATTTTTAACTTTTTATTGTTTCATAACTGAGTAAAGATAAACTTGTAAGTTAATACTGTATAATAATAGTTACAAGTTTATATATGTGTATGCATGTGTACAAAAACTTCAATCTTCCATTAACGAGTCTGAAAAACGGCATAAAATTCAAATAACAGTGAGGATGTCAAATTGATGAGCCATTGTATGCTAATTTTTATAAAATAAGTTTCTGTCTTTGACGTTTCATGTTCCAATAAATCATGTTAACAACAGTCTTCACTGGCATAATTTTACTTATGTATGTAACCAACTACTGATAATAACACTCAATAATTATAGTGCATTTCTTCAACTACAGATGGGAGGTAAAGCGCCAACCAATCTCATAGTTGCAAAATGTGCTATCCGTGTCGAACCTACCAAATGGATCAAGCCTCGAATTTCTAATTTTCTGCTAATCTACTGAGAATGGCCTAAATGTGAAAAAACTAAGTATCAGTTTGTTTTATAAAATATATGTTTCCAGTTTTTGTTTTTAAAATAATAGTATTTAAGGTACTAATTTTCATATGTAATTCATACCATTAACACCGAATGTTACTTTATGAGCGTGTAAGAATTTTTTAATATGTAATTTCAATTTGATTAAAAAAGAAAAGATTAAATATGCGTTTCCTTGTTGCTGTTGAGTGATTTATAAAGATAAAGATTTTCTGTGAGAACTTAACCACAATAAAATATTTTGTTTTGGGCTCATCTGCACAGAGACACGTGATATGTGAAAGGTGTAAGTTTTCTGTATATTTGAACAAATGATATCTGTTGTCGTATCGAACATATTTATTGGTAAATACTAAATTATAATACTATATTATCATCCTAAATATTTTGGCCTCGGTTATTTTGTTTCAGTGATGACTTTTAAATTTGATTTTCTCTCTTTCTATTTGAGATTTTGAATAATTAAGATCAGTTAGTTATTTTTACCGTCAGCTGAGCGTCTATAATAGTTCATATTGCTGGTAACAAGCTAGATCTGTTTTTTTTATAAAGTACCGACATAATAATGACAAAAACTGTAATTAGAACTCATGAGGGTTTTCAGGACTACGTTTAACAAACAAAAGGCATAAAAAATCCATCTCAACTGTATCAAAAGGTTGTGGTCTAAGAAATACTTTTGTGTTAGTTTTAAATCATATTTTGCTCGCAAACATGTCTTAGGCATGTAAACTTTTCCTAGCTTCAAATCCTTGTTTACTACCTTGTCAACAGTATAAGACATGCTTAATCACAATAATATTTGGCGTCGGAATATTTTTTCGCGTAATTTTCAATTTTCTAGAGGTGCTTCTCCCAGTTGGTTTGGAATGGGATTTTATAACTTATTGTTGTGCTAAACTATCTGATGTATTAGTCATGGAGATCTCTGATGGCTTCTTTCCTCAAAATGTCGTGGTTTTTGGTTTTGTCTAGTTAAAGTACCTCGCTTGAATGATAGCTCATCTCGAATAGAATTATAGCACAATTTTTCAGTCATTAATATGCTGACTAGCATAAGCTCTTTTTTTTGTTTGTTTGTCGTTAAGCAAAGCTACAAAATTCTGTGCTCATCAAGGATATCGAAACTCGAGTTTTAGTGTTATAAGCCCTAAGATCTGCTACTGAAAAGCTTAACACGAGCAAATCTTTCTTTTAAAGTAAAGTTTGCTCTTTGTATTCTTAACTACGAATAATACAGCAAATATAAAATTAACTAGCTTTAACTGGACAAATGGAAAATGTTTAACTACTGAATTAAAAATAAAATTTCCAGACTGATGTTGTGGGAGCAGCCTAAAACGTGTTGGATTCATTTTTTTTATTTACAAGAAAGATATTCAACCTGTTACCTCACCCACAAAACGCCCTGAATTGGAAGAATATTTATACTGAGATATTTCACACAAAGTGAACAATCTTTTTGTACTTTATTCATGTAACTTTGATATGAACTTAAACAACAGAATGTTTCTGAAGGTTCTGTTTTGCCTATGGCTAAGTGATAAAATCTCCATATGCGATTAATGTTAAAAGTACCATATCCTCTCTCATATAAATCACAGTAAATGTGTTTCCAACACAAAGTTTAGCAGTGTTGTTGAAATACGTGCGCTTCATATTTATGTTTAATACATACTTTCTTTCAGAGAAAAACGAAACTATTTTCCTCTTCTAAATCGATTCTCTTAATACACTTATACGTTATTCTTGAAGTAAGATTTTGTCTCCTATTAACAGCGTGAGAAAAGCTAAAATTATCTTTTCTCCTATCATCCTCAAATATATCCTCTTCTGACCACATTTTACGGAGACAGTGATAAAATGACTTATATAAAAGATGCCGTAATACTTGAATAATTCATCTTGTATCAATGTTTGGCATGAACGCACCATTAGTCTTAGCTTTTTCTACAATTTTATCTACTATACTATATATAGATATATATATCGTTCCAGTGATAATTCTTATTTTCTAAAGTCAACTTGTTAAAATGCTCTCTTATTTTAATATTAACCTGACGTCCTTGATATGTTAATATTTGTCAATTAAAATAATAAAAACTGACGTTTCAAACATGTAGTTGGAACAGCCCATGATATAGCTTTGTGGTTTCAACTACAAAAATAGTATTTCAACAAAAGTAGCTAAATTCAACAATCTATACATATTTTATAATTACCAACGGAATTACAAATAAAACAATATTTTTAACACGGTTTCACCAACAAGAACATTAAGTAAGAAAGAGTAAGCTATGATTTTAGACTAAATATTATAAAACAGCAATAAGTTATATTGGTGAAAGCCGTGAAAATCTTTACCATGGTGTAAATGAAAAGTATTGTTTCTTTTGTTGTATTTGTTTTCGAATTTTACTTGAGAAATTTAATCACATATTCCTAGTGATTTCTAAAAACACTTAAAATTCAATTATACCATAAATATTGTTACGTATTATAATTTATCCTAAACGAGCGTCCAATTTATTGTTACCTATTTTGATTTATCTCGAAGGAACCTCCAATTTGGTATTGTTACTGATTACCTTTTCGAATAGCCGAAAATTTTAATTTTAGTTTACAAGTTAATTGAATGTCGATATGTATAAAATTTATGATATTTACCAACATTATTGACACACACAATTTTTTTCTTAACACAAATATATTTTAATATACAAATAAAACTACAGTTTATAATAACGCTTATTACAAATAATGATTTACATACAAAATTTTTACAAACGTTCAAACAATATAATATCAAGTCTTATTTCTAGTCTGGAACTGAATATTGTATCGAAGGTTCACGATGAGCGGATTAATTCTGAGTTGATAAACTAGCTAGCTCTCTTTTCATAGCTGGCCTCAGTCCATTTACAAGCTGACTTTTCTTCTGATGAGGATATCTAATGTCCTCGTAGAAATATTAACGTCTGAAGTAAATTAGTTGAAGTTAAACGTTTCATAATGTTTGAAATCTATAAAGGTTTCTGGTCAAATATCTATAGTATCCTGATCGATAACCGTTTCTCACAGCTTACCATATTTATGGTATACTAACTTTAGCAAACCAACAATATAGTATTATTTCTCTGTTGTGATGTATAAGTTTTAAGGCGAGGCTCAGTTGGCAACAATGCTGGTGTCTTTCATACACACGTCGTACATTGTTGATTCTTACACTTGACAATCGTCTATAAATTTGAAGAACAGACTGGGCTTTCACAATACACATTTAACAATACAAGTTACATGCATTTAAAATACATATTAAAGTGAAAAAGCATAGTTATTAAAAGAAATAGACATTAATAAACTCGTTGCACTATACATGCTGGCATGGCGCAACGTTTTAGCAGAGTAGGACTGTTAAAAGTTGCTATTGAAAGAAGACTAAGGACTCTAAGTCATTTATCTACTACGAATATTTATGGTTATCCATAAATCAAACACATAACGTTTCACTCAACAGGTGATGAGCTTCCTATCATGATGTAAAAAAAGTAGAAAATGTTTTATCTTACTTGCATTGTTTTCATTGAGAAAATGTTTATTTTTTAACGAAATTAAAAATATATATCCATATTTTTTCTGACTTAGGAGAAGAATATAAATTTGCACTTGTGCTATTTCTACTGGTTATCAAGCTTTTCAAAGTATTGTTTTGTATGCAGTAAACTTGTGTTTTAGGTTATTATACAAGACTGTAATCTATGACAATGATAGAAGCATTACATAAGGAAGCGTTTCAATGTTTTACAGAAAACTCGTGTTACACAGTAATTAGTAATATCTGAAAAGTCATTTACAATTTGTGAGATATTTAATTCTATGAAATTTGCTGAACTCTTTTTGCCTTGCAATGAAAAAATTGTAAGTTTACAAAACATTTTTAGCATCAGAAGCCAATCTTTATGGAACCACTTAGCCATTACTCAATGCTTGATAACTCGAGGATACTTTAACTTATACAGGGTTACTTTACTATTCTCTGCTTTGTTACTTATTTTGTAATGCTGCTGCTGCTTAAAACAAATATAAGAATATCTCCAATTTTTAAAAGCACTGATGTATTTGTGTTACAGCTGGATAAAAGCTTATGCTTATCCCATTTCCACTGGACTCAGATTAGATTGCTTTCGTGTAGTATACAGCAGGACTTATAGATCTGAATAATAACAACAAAAGAAATATAAGCTTAACTAAGAACAGACAAAAACAGATAGTACTAAACTATGAATGAAATATACAACGAGGTTAATTATATTTTCTATAGACTAGGATGTTTCAAACACATATACTTAGAAGCGTGTATCTATATATACTAAAAAAAGTGAAGGGCTTCGTTCAGGTTATTAAGCTGATGTATTCTAGTTGACTCTGCCAGTTTGCGTATTCTGAACTAATGTTAGCATAAAAGTGTAACCTATATATTTTTATTGCTAAGAAACATGACATAAGAGCCATAGTTGGAACGCATTGTTACCAAAACCCACTGGTTTTAACATATTAGAAGTTGTTATATAAGAAATGATTGCTTTTCTATGTGAATTTCCGCTAAATCTCTTCATTAAAAAAGATGTGTATGCCTGTGCATTAGATAAGTAATAATACCATAATTCTTCTTCAGGATCCATATGTGGTTCTGCTAGCCTTACTCATTAAAAAGATAAGTAGATAAGATAAGTAATAATACCCAGATGCGTATACTCATGGTTCATTTAGTACTTTGTAATATAAGGACCCATTCCTTTTGTTTGTTTTTTCGCTAGTTTGCCTCATTGAAAAGACGCGGACGCGCATCCGCACATGCATATAGATAAATTAAGTAAGAATACCAAGGTCCACACCCAAGGACCGCTTAGTATGGGTGGAAAATGGTAATTGATGAGGCTCTGTCTAAATATATAGACAGGTAAAAACCGTCATCATGCTCTTAGCATGAGTGCAAAATTTCAGGTTTCTAGATTCTTTTCTCTTCAAGCTATGACAATCACACATTCACAGACACGCGCGCGCACACACGTGTGTATCTGTCTGTCTGTGCTTTCTATTTATGATATAAGGAACCATTTATTTTCTATGTGGTTTTTCACTAATTTGTCTCATTAGAAGGATGTGTATGCGCTCTCGTAAGTAGGTAAGCAATAATACACAGGTGCAAACTCTGGGTTCATTTATTATGGGTTCAAAATTTTAGGTTTCTAAACTATTTCTTATTTGAGTTACAGTGATCACACATACACAATAACTCCTGTACTTACACGCACGCGCGCATGCTCCACGTACGAATCTGTGATTTCATCTTCTTATATATGAATCAAATTCTTTACTATATTGTTATTCACTAGCTCCTCACGCACACAAGGTAGATACAATACATAGCCAAACGTATGTGGACACCCCTTCTAATTATTGGGTTCGGCTATTTCAACCACACCCATTGCTAACAGGTGCATAAAATCAAGCATACAGCCATGTAATCTCCATAGACAAACATTGGCATTAGAATGGGTCGTACTTAGGAACTTGGTGACTTTCAACGTCGCACTGTCAGAGGATGCCACCTTTCCATCAAGTCAGTCCATCAAGTGTCTGCCCTGCTAGAGCTGTTTCAATCAACTCCAAGTGCTGTTATTGTAAAGTGGTAACGTCTAGGAGTAACAACAACTCAGCCACGGAGCGGTAGGCCACACAAGCTCACAGAACGGGACACCCGAGTACTGAAGCACGTAGCGTGTAAAAATCATCTGTCTACAGTTGCAGCACTCACTACCGAGTCCCAAACTGCTTCTGAAAGCAACGTCAGCACAAGAACTGTTCGTCGGGAGCTTCATGAAATGGGTTTCCATGGCCAAGCAGCCGAACACAAGCCTAAGGTCACCATGCACAATGCCAAGTATCGGCTGGAGTGATGTAAACATACTTTTGGCCATGTAGTGTAGGTAATAATACCTAGGTGCATACTTGTTTGTTTTTCTTTCCTCTTAGAGTTATGGCTATCACACAGACACGCTGTTTTATTATTATAGATATATACGTGTGTTTAATATATTAAAATATCTAATACTTTAACACTAGAAATCCACAAATTTATGAATATTGTAGCCAAATGTTCTGAACACTAATGCATACTTTTATACTGGTTATCGTCCTTTAGTGGCACAGCAAAATGTCTGTGGGCTTGTAACTCTAGAAACTGGGTTTCAATACTTCAAATAAGAAAAAATATGTATATCATAAACTGTGTTCAGAGGTGTAATTAAAGCTTTAATTACAAAGTTTTACCGTGTTTATATTGTAGGTGTGGTTATTTATATTATAAATGTATAGCGCTTCCACTTTCTAAATGATGACATTTAAAATACTCCCATGAAAGTAACTGTATGCTCGTAAACAATTATAGCAGTGAAAAGGTTGAAAAGTTTCAAAATACATAAAATCACAACGTACCCTAAAACATGTTGTAGCACGTTCTAATAAATTCAAATTGAAAGAACTCCTCGATATTTTACTGTTATGAAATTAAATGATAATAATAATTCTTGCAAACATGTTAAAATTATCAAAAGGTTAAGATCAGATATAACAAGTTATGAAACAGGAAAATTCCTTAGTGTGCAAACAAGCTGACAGTTATATATCTAAAAACGGCTGGTGTTGATAGAGAAAAACTCTATGTAGAGGAGCGAACAACGTTTCGACCTTCTTCGGTCATCGTCAGGTAGAAAAGTTGTTCGCTCCTCTACATAGAGTTTTCTCTACACATACCAGCCGTTTCTACATACATATCTTTCTCTACAAGTGGGTTTTCTCGTCATCATGGATGCTGACAGTTACTTCTTAAAAAATTAATAACAACACGCAAATGTTCAAAAAGCTGAAAGACAAAACATTAGAAAATGTTCTAGACAAATTGTATGCATTATTTAATTTAATAACAAGTACGAAATGTTTTTTTTGATAAATTTCTTGAAAAATATAATTACTTAATTTAACTTATTTGTTTGTTTTCGGAATTTCGCACAAAGCTACTCGAGGGCTATCTGTGCTAGCCGTCCCTAATTTAGCAGGGTAAGACTAGAGGGAAGGCAGCTAGTCATCACCAGCCACCGCCAACTCTTGGGCTACTCTTTTACCAATGAATAGTGTGATTGACTGTAACATTATAACGCCCCCACGGTTGGGAGGGCGAGCATGTTTGGCGCGACGCGGGCGCGAACGCGTGACCCTCAGATTACTAGTCGCACGCCTTACGCGCTTGGCCAATTTAACTTGCAAGAAAAGTATTTAATATTTACAGATATGAATCATTTTAATACAATTAATTCTTAACAACGTGAATTTTAAACTAATTTTATGTGAAAAGTGGTTCGAACTACTACTAGTACTATTCAAATATCACGAGCCTTAAATACTTAAGTGATTTCATTATAATTACATTTCAAACATATTACAATGATGAAGTCGTAACAGCTTTTTAAAAATATTTACATATTTCTTCCAGATATATTTTTAATACCTTTAAATGTTTTCAATTTTTATCTTTTCTTAACTTGAAACCAGAACAGAAAGAAGTTCTGTTGAGAAAACGTCAAACTGTACTGATGAAAGCTAATACTGTAGTTCACACTTGGTTGTAGTATAGATTTTGTGATATAAAGCTGCGCTGATGAAGGTTGATATTGTAGTTTATTGTTTTTTATGGTATAGATTGTGATATAAAGCTGCGCTGATGAAGGTTGATATTGTAGTTTATTGTTTTTTACGGTATAGATTGTGACCTAAAGCTGTGCACGTGAGAACGTGTTTTATTATTCACATTTGGTCATGGTATGGATCTTGTAATATAAAGCTGGGTTGACGAGAGATGATATTGTAACTTACTCTTGGTTGTTGTGTAGAGTTTGTGATTTAAAGCTGAATTGACGAGATTTGATGGTGTGGTTTACACTTGGATTTTGTATTAAATGTGTAAGCTAAGATTAGTATTATAATGTCTGATATTGTAATTGGCATTTAATTGTGGTAAACATTTTGTAATCTAAGGCTCGGCTGAGAAGAGTTGATATTGTATTTCTCACCTGGTTAATGTATAGATTTTGTAATCAACGTTGAGAAATGATGGTAATTATAACTAGCTAGAGACACTCAGTTTTTGTTTTTTTTTCTCCCAGTGGAAGTTTGTTGTTGTTAGCCACAAAGTTATACAATGGGCTATCTGCACTCTGCCGATCACGAGTACCGACACTCAGTTTTTAGCATTATAAGCCCACAAACTTACTGCTAAGCCGCTAGGGAGCTTCAGTAAAAAAAATAAAAATATTTTCTATGTCGTGTAAAGTAATAAGAATAATAAATACAAATGTTAAAGAAGGTTTGTATACGGTGTTAAAAGATGTCAAAACATTTTTATTTTGAAGAGTCATGGTTCAAAATGAGCTTGTAATTGGTCACTTTTGTTTTACTTGTATGTCAGTCTTTCATAAAGTGATCGTATTAATTGGTTTGTTTGGATAATATTTGATTTTTGTTTAATTTGTTTTGTGACTTTATCATTTCTTTACAGAAGTAAATGCTCTTTCTTTTTACGCAAAATATAATAATAATATGAAACTGCGTATCATAAATAATTAGTTTCGAACTTTTGTACTTTATAAAACTTTAGGATTTGATTTATTTTATGTTTTCTGACTAGGAATTAATTAGTTCGAAGAAACCGCAAAAGGTATTCTTAAACTGAGTTGATTTATGTTCTTATATAAGAAATCAAACTCATCCTGCTCAGTGTGACGTTTTCATTTTGTTGCTTTGATCAATCACTTTGTGGCCCGATCCATTTAGTCCGCCAAACGATGTAATAAATTGAAACGTGAAAAGTCCAAGTTTGAGACTACGATGTGAAATGAATCGTCTCGAACATATTAAAAGACAGATTCCATTGCAACTTTTCATTTCATAGGGACCGAAAATAATAAAATTCCTTTACAAGGTTTTAATAATTTGTTTCTACATAGATCTGAATAAATATTTTATTGTTGGGTTTGCTACTCTTCTATTACAAGTTTTTACCTAGACGCATATAAAAACAAATGTCTCTGATAAAGCGTAAGAAATTAATTTTTTTATTTCCAACGATGTTATTTAATGTATTCAAATAATTACTTGTATGAAATGTGTCATTTCCCTGGTAGAGTTTGTTGCACATCGTTGGCAGATGAAACCAGTTTTGTATCATCAGATCCCTTTAAAATGTCGTTTACAATCACGTTCGTAAGACCACTTGAATCTCCTGGGAATAACTTGGTGCATAGAATCCTTAATACAGTTATGCATAATGCAAACTGTCAATTTTTTCTTATGTAACTTGATGCTATTCGTCGAGCTTCATCATTTGGAACGTTTGATGTCGCTGTAGATTCAATAACAACTACCTAATTGAAAATTCGTCTTTCCCGTGCCCTATTGGAGTCTAAAATAGCACCTTGCTTTCACATGTGAGTTATTGGATAATCAGGGATCCTCAGAAGTATCGCTGGGTATTTCATCTTCATCACTCTCCCATGGAATAACGTAATCAATTCTAACTTTTACTTCCTTCTTGTCTTTAATTTGCTCTACAGCTCTTTAATACCTGTTTTTCGTGCCTTTTTTGATCTCTGGGTCTAAACTGTTACATTCATATTTGCACCGAATACTTACAAGCCACTTTTTCGCTTCCTGTATGAACGTTGTTTTATATAGGTAAGTTTACTCACTGAATATCGATATATGTTTTGTGGTCAACCGTGGATCCAGTTTTCATAAAGGATGCGATAATCTCCTGCTTTTTGCCCAATTAAGTTTTGGTAAAAGTGTTAACCAAGAAATAAACGATTTGAAATTACTTGAAAAATTAGGTTCTGGAAAATCCTGGGTGCCTGACTCGCAGAAGCACTGTTAAAATTATAAGTTTTTAGGAAGAACTCTTTTTAGATAAAGAACAAAACAAAAATGTGTTTGCCGTTAAATGATAAACCATTCACACGAAGCACTGGGAGCTATTGCACCCATCTTGTATATAGTAGGTGAACACCTCATTGATTCCCTTCCATCTCCACCAAATACATTTTCATCTCGATGGCTTTCATAACTCAAATTGTGTTTCTATTCCAAAATAATAGCTTGACGCGCTAAAAGTTGAGTAGATATTTGGAGATTAAGTGAAAAAAGCATCAGTAGTAAATGGTATGAAGACAAGTCAGTAATCTGAAATTAAAATGTTATCTCACATTAATTTCACATGTTTTTTCTCTCTCTCTGATTTTATGCATATCTTACACCCAACAACGTCTAATTAAGTCCAGATTATCACTTTATTGAACACATTTTCTGTGGATTACTTCCGCAGAATTTTTCTGTTTTTCTCCTGCTTTCTTCTAAAAGATTTATAAAAAGCTTAATTCGCTTCCATCTCACTCACCACCTGTGTTTTACTTTAGACGTTTATAATTCAAAATCAACATATAAATAAATTAAAAATTCTTAGATAAACCTAGATGTTTAATTTACACTTTTTTGTTAACTAACAGTAAGGCCTCTCAGTGGCAAAGCGGTATGTCTACGAACTTACAATGCTAGAAACCGAGTTTCGATACCGGTGGTAGGAAGAACACAGATAATGAACTGTGTAGTTTTGTGCTAAATTACAAGGAATCCAACAAGAGAAGGTTTAGCTGTTTTAAAAATACTAAGATAACTGAATAGCTCTGGAGATTGTGAAAGCTCTAATATTGAAGAAACCAACTGATATTCTCCACAAGACTAAAAAGACATTAAATAGCTTTTTTTCAACCATTTCGTTTTGACAATTAAGAGTTCAAGATTTATTTGCACAGAGGACAACGCAAATCACCAAAAACACAAATAAAAAAGTTCATTAAAAACTGAAGCGAGAGATATTTTCACACTGTCTAATGAAAAGGGATTTTATCTCATTATATCACTTAGTGTAATAAAACTGAAGCAAAGAGCGTTGCCACTGCGTAGAATCCAATTGTTGCTCATCAAGTAACCTATGCAACCAATTACTTCCAAATTTGCAATTTCCGGTATACATCAACCTCTACATATTAAAATGCTAGTTTTTTCTTTACTGTTTAAGAACAATAGCGTGTAAAGTACAGTAACGTTACATTATTATTCTTAAATAGTATTTGAGAATTGTTGAGAAATATTTTGTTTGTTTCGAAGGAAAACCTTTTACCCTGAACGGATTTCGTAATATATGTCCACTGTAGTCTTCATATTCGCATGTTACTATTTTTTTTCAGCAATCATCGGTGTCTCAACGCTAAATCTATGGACTTATAACGCTAAAAATTCTGGCTTTCATATCAACGGAACACGAAGCACAGATAAACCCTTTTTTGTATCTTTGTGCTTATTAACAAATAAACCATTTCAGGAGGCTTTTATAATTTTATTAAAATAATGCATGTTTTGTTTATTTCCCCTGTATTTTTATATCTAACT
Source organism: Tachypleus tridentatus (assembly GCF_004210375.1). Taxonomy (NCBI): domain Eukaryota; kingdom Metazoa; phylum Arthropoda; class Merostomata; order Xiphosura; family Limulidae; genus Tachypleus; species Tachypleus tridentatus. The sequence goes on from NC_134828.1 coordinate 97,503,861, forward strand.
TCATACACTCAGTAAGAACATAATTTTAGTATTCGTGTATGCACGAGCACGCTATCAAGATATATCAATTCTGTACTTAAAAATCAAGCCATCTGTGCATATTCACATAGAAAATGAGATTTCATACAAGGAAAGCATGATTTCCTTCTCATACAATTAAACTACGACTTTCCACAGTAAAAAATAATCCTTTCGTAATTAAACTTTTTCTCTTCAGAGGTACAATGCTGAAAGCAAGGTTTGGATACCCGTGACGGGCATGGCACAGATAGCCCATCGTGTAGCTTTGTGCTTAATTACAAACAAACAATTAAACTTTTATGTCTTCGAAGGCGTATCACTGAAAATAAGAACATCCTTCACATTTATGTACGTAGTTTTGTTCGAATAAACTTTGTATCTTCTTAGAATGTGGTCTGACGAGTCAAAGTTAAAAATGTCCTTCGCACTTTAAGTCGTGCATGCATATTAAGAACGACGATGAGTTACTTAACGTGGATGGTGGGCGATCCCATCAGGATAAGGGACTGCAGCCTAGTTGTTTCTCTTCGGTCAATAGCTCAAAATTAGGAATGGTGACATGTTGTATTAGTAGCTTCCCATAAATACAAAAATACACATTAAAAACACTTTTTTATAATATTGAATTCAAGACCTATACCAGAAGATATCTGGTTTAACACATCTAATTTTACTGTATTTTAAATCGATAAAGAATTAATGTTAAAGTAAATTACTTCTTCTGAGTAATGGGTTGACGTAGCCTAATGATGAGAGAGCTCGACTTTCATCGAACTGCAGTCACACGTTTGAAAACCATTACTGAATGCGCTGGTTCTGTTAGACGTGTGAGCGTTATAATGTGATAGATAATTCCATATTTGATTAGAGTAGCACAAGAGTTAGCGATGAGTGGTGTTAACTAGCTGTCTTCTCTTCAAAATTAAGGACGATCAACACAGTTAGTCCTCGAGTAGATTTGTGTAAAATTCAGCAGACCAAATAAATTTGTAATACAAGGAAATGTATTTTCTACAGGTAAATGTGATTAAATATGGATATGTAAATGTACAGGGAAATCGTGCCCAAGTTATGAATTTTTAAAAATTGAATAGGTCATATGTTATAGGTCACATGTTTTAGTATACTTAGTTTTTAAGTTTTTTATATATTACTAAAATAAACGTTTTGAGTGTTTTGTTACACACTAATATCGTTTGAGTAGCTTATGCTTCATTTCAAACTCTGTATTTTGCCTAGGATATTACTCACTGCTGAATTGTGGTAAGTACAAGATAGGAAAACAAGAAAAATTACTTAATAACGTACTGTCAGTTTTTTAAAAAGAAACTATATTCCTTTAGTATTAAAAGATCAAAGGTTGGACTACAAGGAAATGTAAGCCGAGAGCATTAAATATGCATCTTCTTTATGTAGAGTTGGTAAATACATGAACAGGAAGATATTAAACTTAGAAAGAAAAAAGAGAATAGAGACTATCTTGACTTGACTCAGTCAGACTCAGAAATCAAAAAAATGTTCAGGGGAAATGAAATAACATCATAAACATATCGTAGGCTGATTTTAGGGCCCCCAAGAGGCACTGCGACACGCTTGAAGACTTACAACGCTATAAATCGGACTTCGATACCCGTAGTGAGCAGAACAGAGATAGCCCATTGCCATTAACTACAAACACACTTGTTTTTACGAACATCTAAGCTTTTGATTTCATTCTGATTAATTGTAGTTTAAGCTACATGCGTAATTAGGGCTGCATGTATTTATAGATTTTGTTGGTAATTAAAAAAGTGTATAAAGAAGAAAAATAGCTATGTTTCCATAGTTACGAAATAAACGTTTAGCTATACCGGTGTTATTACTTTTCATATTAATAAAACAACTGAAGCCCTCTTTTAAGTATTTCTTATTGGACATTTTTCAACGACTCTTCCAAAGGTTTCTTGGATACGATTGTTTGTTCGTTTTGAATTTCGCGCAAAGCTACTCGAGGTCTCTCTGCGCTAGCCGTCCATAATTTAACACTGTAAGAGTAAAGGAAAGGCAACTAGTCATCACCATCCACCGTCAACTCTGGGGCTACTCTTTTACCAACGGATTGACCGTCACATTATAACGCCCCTACAGCTGAAAGGGCGAGCATGTTTGGTATGACAGGGATTCGAACCCGCGACCCTTGGATTATGAGTCGAGTGCCTTAATCACCTGGCCATACTGAACCTACGAAAGAGAAAAGTGTATTAATATCACATGATAATCAGGTTTCTGGATCGTTTGAGCTCTGTTTGATATTTTTGTGCTAATTATTTCACCAAAACTTAAATTCCACTTACGTTTCATATACCCGATTTTGTACTATCAGCTGTGCCCACCGCGAAGAATCGAATTCAGGATTTTACCTTTATAAGGAGAAGACGTACTGGTTAAAGGTAACTCACTTCTATTTTTATCTTCCATTGCGGTTTTTAGAGACTTCATTTATTTATATTGTTTGTATTAATAATCGCCATGTTTTAATTTAATCTCTCAGTGGAGCCACTTTGCTTTTGTAGTTCAACAGTATATTAATTTTATAGTTCGTGGTTGTTGCCACATTATATCTTTTAACGTTTTCCATTAACTCGGAAATGACAAGGTCATCAACAACAGCAAGAGAAGGCTTGTTCGCAGTAAACACACGTTGCAAATATTTGAAAAAAAAAAAGACATAAATCACTGACATGAACTGACTTAAGTTACGTATAATGAGGGCACAGAGAGAAAGTTGATTGATGTGGATGCATCTAGACTTCCCGTGAAAGACACTGTGTGAAATATCTTATTAAGTTTGTTGTTGTTAGCGCGAAGAACACGTTATCTTCTGTTCCTGGAAGCTGTTAAGCAAGACAGTGTCATCTACAGTGGTATTAAATCAATTTTCTGTAGAGAATACTGAACGAACTTATTAATTTTACCATAGATTACTTTCTCTGCTATGTAATTTTATCACTGCTACCTGTTCTTATTTATAGTATTTTGCTAACCTTACCTTTGTTTTAATCTCTGTTTATTTATGCTAATCCGGCATAGGATAATGTGAATCAGGTGTTGAATAGAAAGAGATTACTAATAATTTACTAATTTAGAATTTAGCTTATACTGAATTCATAGATCTTTTGTTTTTGACAGTCATATGTATTCACCAACAGAGTAAAGCATATAATCTGATGTAAACTGAAAGGCAACTGAATAAAGGTTTTAGTGGTGTGTAATTGTGAGTTCTGGTTTTAATTGCAGTCTCCAGTATTTTGATATATCTTCCTGCATATAAAGTATTGGAATAATATTATGACAACATAAACTAAGTGCATGCTCAGACTTGTTACACTGATTGAGAATTCATTTCTTGGATAGATGGAAACATTATGTTTCTTCTTTTCTATAAGATGCAGTACGTCAGTAAACAGCAGAGGTAAAGTATTCAAAGAATGGCTAAAGTTTAAATTTAAAATGTACATTACCCCCCGCTAGTACAGCGGTATGTCTCCGGATTACAACGCTAAAATTAGGGGTACGATTCCCCTCCGTGGGCTGAGCAGATAGCCCGATGTGGCTCTGCTATAACACTAACACAAAATGTATATTTTTCATGCAATATTATAATAGTTCTAATATATAATTTATGCCTATTTATTTTTAAGTAGCTTCTTCATTGGTACGATTATTATTTCTGTGTTTATCTTGCCAAAAACCCATAAAAAATATGCACTTAACTATTGATCTTTTTTACTAGCGCCCCCAAGTGGCACAGCGATATATGTGCAAACTCACATCTCTAGAAACCGGGTTTAGGTACCCATGGTAGACAGAGCACAGATAGCCCATGTTGTAGTTTCATGTCAAGCGCCCTAACTGCCTGATCATGCTGAGCCTATTAAAATAGGCATGTTTATAAGCAGAATGTAACTTTGACTTGTACTTTTGTGAAATGGTCGTTAATAAATGAAACATTTGTGAAAACATACAATTTATTTCGTTTTTTTCTTCAATTCTACATTTAATAGGATTTTTAATAAGTGTGAAATTCTGGCTGATTTCTTATGTAGTATTATTCTCATCAGTTCGTAACTCACTTTTTGCATAAAACGTGTATAGTTTACGCTACTTTGATCTGAAGTTATTAATAATCGGTTAAAGTTGTAATACAATAAATAACATAATTGATAATAGCTAATTATCACAAAACTGAGGACTAAAACCTTATGAGAGTGAGTAAATGAATCTTGTTTCCGTGAGATTTAGAAAAAAAAACAGAGATGTAAAATCATAATAGACAACCTTGACAAACACTAACTCGATGAAAATGTAGTTTACCTTCCACGACAAACAGCTGTTTCTACTGGAAAACTTGCTATGAAGTTGTTTTTTTCTTGAGATATTTCAAACTTACTCGACCAGTATTTTACCATACGTAATAAACATTATGTCCCTTACTTAATTCAGTTAACTCGGATTTATCAGTAGGTAAGTAATTAAGGCAGCACTCTGAACATACGCATCATATTTTCATGAAGTAGCACCAAAAGACAGATTGCTAAGGATATCATTATAGTTCGAGACCAGATGGCATGTTGTTATTAGCAAGAGATAGAATGATGACAGTATACGCACAAATAGTTTGACAGCAAAACATCATAGGGAAGTAGATCAATGTGTCTTAAAATGACATCAACTTTACAGTAACAATCAAAGTTTTAAAACTAGTATCTTATGTAATTTGTATAACATTGTTTTTATAATTAACAGTTACTGCTTTATAAGTAAAACTAACGCTATATCTGCTGTTTTATTCTCTAGTTCTTACCTTTATTACCAACTTTATAGTTTCCGCACAAAAACAGATGATGTTCCTATATGTGGACGGTATTATTATACTCCTTTAGGATTTCATAGAGATTTCAACTTGTCTCAACTTATGTTTATAGTTTCCACTTATATATTTAACTTATTACATGTATTTTACACAACCTGGTGGTTCATCATAGATATTGAGAGTGTAACTAACGCATTTAATGTACTGCTGAAAAGTTTTATCACATATAAAGTATTATTTTTATAAATGTTGAAGAGACAGTTAAAATACATGGTTGTGTTTTAAGTATTCATTTAGTATACATTTGACACACTGATTATAGTCTTGCTTTAATATTTAATTTTTAGACCATAAGTTTTTATTTCCTGACATTTCATATATAAATCATTTATCACTAATTCATTTCTATAACTAATATATTGTGAACATTTATTTGTCCTGAAAAAGGATGCTTATTTACACTTCTAATTAATATACAATAATTTCATGTTTAGCTTTGTTTGTTTCCTTATATCTTAAGGAATCTATGTAAATAGTTATGTTTAACCATTCCTATTGAAAAAATTATAATTTTATCTTTCTGTACATATTTTTACAAATTATTGTCTAGAGTTTGTTTTCATTTATTTGGAAATTTATGCATATACACTCAATAATTAATTGTCTTGCACTACACTCAATAAGTAATTGTCTTGCACTACACTCAATAAGTAATTGTTTTGCACTACACTCAATAAGTAATTGTCTTGCCACTTTCCTATAGAAACGTTCATTTCGAAAAACGGATGTTTAAATGTCAGTGTTCATCTAGTACTTTTTCACAAGTGAACATAGCTGATAACCTAAAAACGTTTGTGTATTTCACAGTGTTCATCATACTTTGCACAAAAAGCATTTTGTATTCACTACTAAGTAAGATTAACTGTGCCTGACATTAACAATCTGTTAAAAGATCAGACAAGATTAGCCAAAAATATGCAGAAAATATAGCTTACAGTAATCTTATGTTGATAATTCATAAATAAGGAATTATTTATTTCTATTCTGTTTAAACTAAATATAAAATATTAGATAATTAAATATTTAGCTTATTCCTTTATTTTAAATTGTTCCCTATGAATATTAGTTGATAATAAATATTTTTAAACATCTAATACAAGTTTCCATTTACATTTGTTATATAAAACCCATCTTTCATCATAGTCCAATGTGCTATAATTAATATATGTATGTAACTCACAGACCTTACAAATATCACACATATTGAAATATTTAGTAACAAAAATTCAAGTATTAGATACACTAATATAGTATTTATGAAACCATCTTTGTGAATAAAATACTGGATTAGCTTTCATAGAACATTTGTATAATACGGCCACATTACTATTATTTTTAGTTAGAATCTATATTTTCATTTGAGCAGCAACAAGTGAAAACAAACACTGAATATGTATTCATGATATTCTATTTCTTAATATTTTATGAGATATAGCTAATACACGTATATATACAGTTAGTTAATGTTAACTTCTTATATACTTTATATTCAGTTAGACCCCATGAAATAAATATTCATGTTTTTATCAGATGTGTTTAATCATCTAAAACAAGACTCCATATAGATTTGCTATCATCAATGTATCTAAGTCAAATCATAAAACTTAAATAAGACTATTATCACACATACAGAAACATTTATTCTCAAAACTTCAAATATTAGATAGAGGATTATGATCTCAGATCAACTATTCAGATATATAACTAATCATTCATAGTAAGCTTCCAAGAAAGACCAAACAATAAATTAATGCTGACATTCATTGGAAACATTAGAAGTGAGAAACCTTTTTATCAGTAAAGGTGATATGCACAATTACAGCTTTCTTCTTCTCAGGATGTTAAGGTCCTGTAAAGGACCTTAAAATTTAAAATTTTAAACAAAGTCATTTTCTTCAGATAACTATCTCTTATCTTTATAATAAACTGGTTGAATTCTCATTTGAAAAACATGATTCCAATTTCTCAGTATATATACAATCCATTATAACACTATCTGTGGTATATTCAAATGCTCTAGTTTTTGATTAATATAATAGAATAAATCACAGCGAATGAAACATAAGAGACATTTCCAAACATGATTCAATTTAATACGATCGTACGAAATTTCTTCATTTTAAACTCTACAAAACATATTTTGCGCACTTGAAATCCATGTTTAAAGTGACAAACATAAATTAATCTTATTTATGTAATAGAGTGGAGCGCTGTTAAGCCGCGGTATTTGGGGGTCAACCTGCTTAACCGCGGCTTAAACCTTTGTGACTGAAAAGCCGAAGTCACCAACAGCTTCGCCGAGGAGCCTCATCCGGGCCATTGCGTGATCATTATATCGGATTATGGAATTAAAAATAATACTTTAATTATTGATAACTTTTTTCACGGATTTACCGCGGATTTACTTTAATGTATGAAGAGGTGTGATTCGGTAACAATGGCGGCCTCCATAAAGCTGACATAGAGAGCGGATAAGGTAGATTAACGGTCGATTTCTATTGTAATATATTTTATTTATTTCCCAAATTAATGCAAATTCTATTTAAATATCCCCTTGAAGTTATAAAGCCAGTATTAAATTCGTAAGCCGCGTTTTTATACGTTCTTAAATTATCGGTGAGCCGCGATAATCCTCGCTCACATCGCTCACAAGACTTGCTACAGCGGCTTAAGCGATTTCGCGGTTTACTGGTCCGCGGTTTAATGGCGCTCCACTGTATATAACCGTTAAAAGTTTTTCTCTTTGCAGAAACCAACACATAGAATAATAGCATGAATAGGTAAGATGTTTGTCATTAACGTTTATGCTTTACAACTGAAGCAAAACCACATTCTGTATAATTTCGCTTAGCTAGTGATGATCAGGTTTTGTATGTCAGGGATTTTAAAAGTAAGTAAACAAAATTTATTGATTCTCTTACTTTGTACAATTATACGAAACACTAAATGCGTGTTTATGGAATTTCTGTTTCTCAAGATTTGACGAGAAATGCTCAATATATACATTTCAGTCAGTGTACAATTCTTGTATACTTTCTACTTAGTTATCAAAGCTTCTAACAATTTTGTTCAACCAAATATTACAAACGTCCATTCTTATGTATTGAAATTTATTTTGGACGAATCTCTGATTTATTATATTATGTATGTTAACACATTACTATCTCAAATAACCAAAATTTTGAAGTTGAGCTCAGTAATTAATTAAATATTAATATGTATTAAATTTATGTTATTTGACAACAAGATTGATATACATAATTTCTTTTTAACACAAATCTATTTCACTAAATAAACATAAAAACAATATAATTTATAATAAGGGTTATTGCTAATAGTTATTACAAATTGTATTTTATATACAAGAGTTTACTAACTTATGAAGAATAGTGAGTTTTATATCCGGTCTAGAACTAAATATTTTATCAACAATCCAGGTCTACGACGAGCAAACTAATTCTGAGTTGATACTGTTGCACCTCGCTTAAGCTAACACTGTCTTTTTCTTCACTGACATCATACCGGGTTAAAGCTCACTTCTTACCGAGGGAGATGGTTAATGTCCTCGTAGAAACAGTAACGTCAGAAGAAATTCACTGAAGTTGAACTGTTTGTAATGTTCGAAATCTACAAATGCTCCTGATCAAATTCTGTAGTTTTCCGACAAATAAGAATTAATCACAATTACAGCTTCCTAAGCCAAAAGCATACCGATTGTAACTGTCCAATAACATTCTCTTTCCTTCAGCTCGTCGTTTCTTTCATGAAAATCATGAGAGTTTATAGACTTTTTAGATAATATTCTCGCGCGCTTTCGTCAAACAAGTTTTGTTGATTTTTACACCTTCAAGAATTCTCTACAAATTTCGAGAACAGACGGGACTTGCATAATACACAGTCAAGCATGTTCGTCATTTACAAAAAAAAACTATATGGAAACAAGCGTAAACATCAATATAAATGTTACATCATACATATTCATTGTATTGATGAACAGTATTTTTTCATTAGTGAGTTTAACAATAAATAAAAACACATTTATCTTTTCTTTCACTTTATATAATAATACAAAAGGTGAAATGACATTCATGACATTCTTCATATTATAATGAACTCTGTTAAATACCCAAACGTTTTGGTTTAAAAAAAATGTATTTCGTGCTTTGACGAACTAATACGTTTAAAAGTTATAGTGTACATAAAGCGAAGTTTTGAAAGATACAGATGTAGAGTTTCTGGTTTGTCATTGTGGCGTTATAATGTGACGGTCAATCCCATTATTCGTTGGTAAAAGAGTAGCCCAAGAGTTGGCGGTGGGTAGTGATGACTAGCTGCTTTCCCTCTAGTTTTACACTGCTAAATTAGGGACGGCTAGCGCAGATAGCCCTCGTGTAGCTTTGCGCGAAATTCAAAACAAACAAACAAACAAACTTATGTTAGCTTTAGGGTAATATATCATTTAGTTTTAAATAATGGTTAAGCTTTTTCAGTTGCATTAGACAAATTAAATAATAGGGCATGTCAAAAAAAAAGCTTACAGATCCGTACATACAGCCAAAATATTATTGACTGATTGAAAGTCAAGATAACTAGAAAGGTCAACATTTTGATGTTAAATAGTAAAAGTTGGATCAGAAACGTAATATCAAACAAATATACCTTGTTTTTTAATTCAACCATGTGTAAATGTTGTAAAAATAATCGCAACTATTAAACTACAGTCACGCACTGTAATAGAAATATTGCTATAGTCAAGCAACATGGTTATAGTATATTTATGATCTGACATTCTATACTGCCTGTAGAGCATGTATCCCTCTTGTCATGGAAATGTTTCACCTCCCCAAGTTTCATTGATCTCTACTAAACCAATATTCATTGGTCTGTTGACCACCGTTGTCATTCTCGTAACAACAGGTAATATAACTTACCCTATTGATTACTGTCTAGTTGTTATACAAAGAGTCAAGAACGTAAAACTTAGTTCACATAAAAACGATATGGCCCAGGTTAGTTAATACTAATCCCTAACTTCTGACCTATACAATCTAATAGTTCTTATATTTTCTCTCCCACTGAGTTTTTCCAAGATACAAAATTAACTCTACCCCATTGTAGTTTAATCAACTACATAATTTTCTGATGTGAGTGTTTCTTTCCACCTGCAGCAGTACACTCATACCAGTATTTTCATACATTTCGCCTGCATATTGTATTGACCAGCAGTACACTCATATCTGTATTTTAATACATTTCGCCTGCATCTTGTATTGACCAGCAGTACACTCATACCAGTATTTTCATACATTTCGCCTGTATCTTGTACTGACTCAATGTTTAAGAAGCAGTAAAACTGTGTGCTTATAAAATATACCAAGCTACATGAGGATGATATTCTACCATAATGAAGTAGAATACTGGTTACAAATAGTTTACATTTGATATGACATCTAAACCACTGTCCATAAATTTCATTCACTATCACCTCGTACTATCTTATAGAAACCAAGAAGTAAAACTGGTTTCTCACAGACATAGTGTAACTTTCTCATCTACATTTGTCTTTTCCATTAAAATTCATTATTTGCCAAATATTTCAATATCAGCATTGAAACATTCTCTCAGTATTACAGGTGCACTGTATCTTAAAATAATACATTCTGAATCAATGGTCACATTTAACCTTATATCACAAAGTTTTAACATTCAGATAGAATCCTCTATTTCATTACATGCTACTTAACTTTTGTGTTTTCTGTGTAATTGATCCATTTGTGGTATACAAAACTCTTGAAACTTTACATCACGTTCATGTGCATGCAAGACCACACACATATATTTATTTCTACACGTCTATTACTATGTACACATCTCACCATTACACGTTGTTGCTTACAGTACTAGCTTATAACAGAATGTCTAGGGCTCAGAGTCAAATTACATTTGTTGTTTTGTGGTATTGCTTTCTACATGGTATATCTCAATAACTATGGGCTATTAAGTGCTGCCATCTGTGAACCATCAAATGCAATACATTTCTCCAAGCATTATGAAATAAATAATCATTGTCAGAAATAATCTAAATTAAGAAATTTCAGCGAGAATTCTCACCAAGTAGAATTTATATTAATGCTACTTTTTAAACACACACACACACACATATATATATACCAATATACACACAATACACAATTAACTGTATTAAAGAGAATCTAGTGACGATCATTCTTCATAACTCTCACTTTATTCAGCCACACCAGATACTGATCCCTTAAAAAATATGACATTTTGCCTCATAAAATGATTCAATAACTCAGAAGCTAAACGTGTCATTATCTCTTCAGTTACTATTTTTTTAACTATATCACTCCTCTAGTTCATGATAATTGATCAGCTATTACCAAATATCCATCAAGTATCTTTTATTTTAAAATATTGTTTGATAACTCAGAAAACAAGGGACGCTAAACTCTTTTGGTCCAGTCAGTCTTGGAATCAATAAGCTGTCCTAGCTTATAATAATTGTTTCAAGTTTCTAGTAGATATCTCTCAGTGAGATTCTGCTCAATAGTTCTAAAAGTAAGGATTGTAATAACCTTTCAGCTGACATATTGAGTCTCTGTTGAAACAGTTCGATATACTATTTGTTGCTTCTATTCATTCCAGCCTCTTAACTCATGAAACTAATGAAGCCAGCTATGTTAATCACGTGACAAATCATGGAGCTGTTTCCTTCCTCTCATTTCAGTGCTCACTCATTTGGTTTATCGTGTTTGGCAAGATATGTACTGTTAGCTCTTCTCTTTATTTTCCGGATTAGGATGAGATAAACAGTGCTCTCGCTTTACTCTAACTATTTGGTTTCTTTCTCTGATGGCCCGGCATGGCCAAGCGTGTTAAGGCGTGCGACTCGTAATCTGAGAGCACGGGTTCGCATTCAGGTCGCGCCAAACATGCTCGCCCTTTCAGCCATGGGGCGTTATAATTTGACGGTTAATCCCACTATTCGTTGGTAAAAGAGTAGCCCAAGAGTTGGCGGTGGGTGGTGATGACTAGCTGCCTTCCCTCTAGTCTTACACTGCTAAATTAGGGACGGCTAGCGCAGATAGCCCTCGAATAGCTTTGTGCGAAATTCCAAAAAACAAACAAAGAAAAACAAAACAAACTTTCTGTGATTCCTGATCAAACCGGTCTAGCAAAATTTATCAGGTGCATACAGAACTAGTTCGTTCATGTGTATTAAGCAATGCTATGCACCTCTCGATTGCTGTAAATTTTATTTCAGTAGGCTGACTCATTGGGACACAAGATTTTTCACCAAGACTTTTTAATCTGCACAGGTTATTATTGGGTATGTCTTTTCACTATAAATAAGGTAGATTGTTTGAATACATAGCCGGTGTATCTCTCTTTTGCGCTTTGAACAGGGTTGGACTATCTAGACTCCTTATGAACCATTGGGTTGTCTATTATGAATACTACTGATACCAGGCAGTTACCCAAAATATTTTAATAAACCATCTAAGTTTTCTTTTTCTATACCTTTTAACGTGTTATTTATAGATTAAATCCTTTTTGTGCTTTACAAGGCACATAAAGCCATTGTTTTTAACTCTGGTTCCAATGGCATAAGCAGATAATAGTAGTCACTCATTTCTCCTGGAAAAGATGTCAGTCATCACAGGTTAAACATCGGTTAACAGATAGTATATCTATCATACAGTTGGGTACACTAAAAAGTTGGGTAAAATATCTTGCCTTAGGACAGAATAGACTCGAACGCACAACTACTTAGCTATAAATGCAAAGCACGAAGTCACCCTTCTCCCGTTAAGATGCCCTTATAATTTGCTTTTCTTGTGCATATGGGACTGTGGTCGTGGCCAAAACAAATTTCCTAATAACTGTCAGCCAAGGTTAAGTAGAGGTATCATCAACTTGCGTTACAAGAATATAGGAATACTTAAGTATCCTTACCCACAGACAAATAGTCAATGTCTGGCACAGGACAGTAGAATAAAGAGTTCTTCTCAGCAGCACATCCTTTAATAGAGTTTGCTCTAGAATTTCTAAGCGATTTATGGTTACCCTGATAAGATATTTTCCAACCTAAAGAGACACGTGACGTCTTTGTGATTCACCATTTGGTGATGGCTGCTTTATCTAAGAGTGAGATAACTCCTTTTGGTGGGCATTGTTCACTATAGTCTTTCTTTACCATTCATGAATGGATTTAATTAAAACCAAGGTTTATTTACTGAGATTCCTTTGCAAACTAAAGCATGTGGTCTCAGATTTTCTATATGATATACCACTGTGACACGTGGTCTCAGATTTTCTATATGACATACCACTGTGACACGTGGTCTCAGATTTTCTATGACATACCACTGTGACACGTGGTCTCAGATTTTCTATATGACATACCACTGTGACACGTGGTATCAGATTTTCTATATGACATACCACTGTGGTGACTCTCAATCATTTGTATCCTTTACACTAAGTAAACTTTCAAGGACCAACTCAGTCAATCAGTCTTGATGCACAAGACACCAGAAGAGCTCTTTCTGAGACTAAAGCGAATTAAAGAATGAATTTGTGGACATTTGAAAATTATTTAAAATCCTATGTACAGGTCGAGATTTCTTCCAGACCTGTCACCTTTTGTGGACAATTGTCTTCCATTATTGGCTGTACCTTTCTACTTATGGGAAATGCTATTTTCTTGTGAAAGAAGCCATTTTAATTTCAATATACGCGAGGAATACATATGTCAAATGAAACACCAAAAATTTTGCAATAAGATAATCTGTGATTGTGGAACCAAAATATACTCTTCTTCTTTACTCTACGTATGCAGACTTACAAAGATAGAAACCACGTTTCGATATCTTTGGTGGCAGAGCACAGATAACCCAGTGTGTAGCTGTGTACTTAACTTCAAAAGCATACAATCTTCTCTATATTATAGTATATTCAGGTAACACTAATTTTTTTCAGAAGTGACAAAATAGGTCTGAAGAATAACAAGAGATTTGTCAAGATATTTTCCGTGAAGTAATTATGTATTTTTTGACTAATTAACTTGTAAATATTGTAAGAAAAAAAAGAGATTAAAAGCAATGTACAATCAAAATACGAACTATTAAAACAATTACAAGTTACTCTGAGGTTTTTGCTTAAGTTGTTACAAGTTAAGCTCTAAACCTGTCTTACACTGAACTGAATAAACATTATATTACTTATTCAAATCGATGCTGTCAGATTTTTCCACGTGAATGGTAAGCCCCATTAAATCATAAGGGAAGTCATAGCCTCTAGATAGTACCTATCTGACAATAAAAATAACAACAGCTTTCTAGCTTCATACACTACATACGACCTTGCAGTTATGATTCCCAGGAGTAGATAAAAGTTAGTATCCTATAAAACAGTAGACAGTTAGATGCAACAGCAACTTAATGACCTGCAGAAGTAACAAACTTAGAAATCACAGCCTGTTTAACGGAATGAAGAAGGAACATGTAGTATGTTTTATACCAGGAAAATAATGAAAAGACTGGTAAAAATAAGAACTATTTTGTTTGGTTTGTTTCATTTTCGCGCAAAGCTACACGAGGACTATCTGCGTTAGCCGTCCCTAATTTAGCAGTGTAAGACTAGAAGGAAGGCAACTAGTCATCACCACCCACTGCTAACTCTTGAGCTACTCTTTTACCAACGAATAGTGGAATTGACCGTCACATTATAACGCCCCCACGGCTGAAAGGGCGAACATGTTTAGTGTGACAGTGGTTCGAACCTGCGACCTTCAGATTACGAATTGAATGCTTTAACCTGCTGTCCATGCTGGGCTTATATACAGTGTATGAGAATAAACTGCGTTTTTGTCTCTATGAAAACCTGAAGAACCTTAATTAATAAGTTTAATTTTGTGTACGTATATTTACTGTCAACAATTTTTTGTTTTTTTTACTAAAAAACAGAAAAAGTGCAATTTTATTGTCTACAAGAAATGGTAATGATTACCGAATTTTTACTTTTTCATGCCTTCCGTTTACTTGGCTTACCGCTACAAACTTCAGGGTTGTTAAGCCTTACTGCGTGAATATATTTTTGAGAAATTCAACGAGTAACCTTCTTACATTACACTGAGGTTTTACTTTTGACCATAATGATGATTTGTAGATGCTCTTGGTTTCTTTGGTTTTCATTTTTCATCTATCATCTCTCAATAGGTGTTTCAGGTCCTCAAAAAAATAAAGAAGACTCTGAAACACACGGAACGCCCGGTAGGTTTCTAGCTCCATGCTATTGATTGTTCCATGTGGTAAGAGAAATGGCGTGGTTGCCACGACTACAACATCGAACTTGGTCTGATATAGATTCAAACACCCCTCTACTCCCACTCACCACAAATGTATACATATGTATATATTAATTCAACTAACAGAAACGTTGGCCCGGCATGACCAGATGGTTTAAGGTGTTCGACTTGTAATCTGAGGATCAATGTTTCTGATCCCTGTCATACCACAAATGCTCGCTTTTTGAGCCGTGGGGTATTAAAATGTGACTGATCGTCAGTCCTACTATTCGTTAATAAAATAGTATCTCAAGAGTTTGCTTTCCCTTTAGTATTACACTGCTAAATTAGGTACGACTAACGCAGATAGCCCCCATGTAGTTTTGCGTGAAATTCAAAACAAACCAAACCAAACAGGAATGTCAACCTTAACTATACAAGGTAACCTAGACTCATGTAAGGGTTCAGTGTTAATGGATATAGCCTGAGGGTAATCTTAAGTCGCATTCTTCATTACATTATTTGTCCATCTAAAGGAACTAAATGACTCGGTTGTTACCACGTTAACATTACCATACCATTACATCACATCCAATTGCTTGTCTTAAATTACACCTTCTAGTTAATCATTGTCGAGGTTTGTGTTTTAAACGCTATTGTTTCTATTACTTACTGTTTGTATCTAAGATAAGTGGTAAAAGGTTTTAAGTTCGGATCTCATCTGCTATACGGCGGTTTTTGTAATGGTATTTGCACGGTATGCTTGAAAATAGTCGAGTCATGGCTGCTGTTAAAGAAATTGTTCATATAGGAAACGGTCCGTTATCTGTGATTGGTAACCACACTTTATCTCATTTTGATTAGCATTTTTAATGGACCTCATAATATATATCTTTGATAATAATGCTCCAGCCAGAAAGATAGACAGAATAATTTTTCAAACAACAAAGATTTGGTCGAAAACAAAAAGTGTCGCATCTAAAATAGGAATAGATAAATACGGAGGAAATGAACTAGCACATTGCGAAATGTACCTTTACTGAACGAATCATCTCAAGAATGTAGCTCACACAACGGTAGAAGTACCTTGTGTGTTAAAAATTAATATCCATTTTCAAACCAGTCAGGCGAGAAAGAAAAAAAGGAAAACTAATGGTAGCTAAATTATTCGTTTCTAATAAAATATACTTATAAACATAAGAGAGTTGATGAGTAGAATATATCTCCTGAAGTTGTCATCTAGTTCCTATTATGTCCATATACTTAAGTGACTATAAGAGCACTTAAGGTGCTTAAGTAGAGAAAATCACTGGTATTATAAATATATAGTTTAACACTCCATTTATTTTATTAGTCATGCACGCGAACACAAGCATACATACATACATATAGGCGTTCCTTGTATTTGATTTTGCAGTGTGAAAAGTTTTCCATAAATTTCTTAGATGGTAAAGAGACGTTTCTTTTACGACTTTTAATGCTAGAAATAAATAAGCTGTTGTGTGATCTTTATAGTTGAATAAAGACGAAATTTAAGAAACGAAGATATTTTACCATGAGATAAAGATTGTTATATGGAATTTCTTTCAGAAATATTTTTAAATACTTTTTTCAGAGAAACTGGAAGGAGGTATTCAATTCCTGAATTTGTAGTACAGTTTCCAGGCTTTAACATTTTCTTATTTATGCTCGAGTCAAATGAAAGGACGATGGATGCAAGAGCTGGTATTTCATTGGCTCTAAGTTGAATAGTGGAGCACGTGGTCTGTTGTGCCATGTGGCGCTCTAGTGCACGAAATGGCAGCTCTTGCAGCAACAGCTGAGCGCTTTGAATTCCGAGTAAAGTTTTTATTCGTTTTAATATTTTTTCTCTATGTAGGATTATTCTTTAATTTTTATTATACTTTCCATATCTCGAATCTCTGTAGTCAGAGGCAAGTGTCTCATTCTTTCTCTAGCGCTGATCAACAGTATATCCAAACTAGCGATTCGCAGATAGAACCAACAGATATATTTGTTGGTAGTGTAAACGCCGAACGCGTACGAGTAAATGAGATAGCTCAGAACCGTCTGAGAGGCTCCCAAGAGAGCCATAGCTTTAAGGATATCAAACATTTTACATCACGATATTCAAAAACAAAACAACCAAAAGACACCAGAGATGTCACTGTGAAGGGCAGGATAAAAAGACAGTGGAATAATTTCTCATTGAAAACGAGTCTTCATTTTTCTCAGGCATCGAGTCGCCGGGTAAAGCGACATGTCAAGCCGCGCAGGCAGAGACATCGGAGACGAAACTTGCGATATAACGAGGCACCTAGTGAAGAGTTCTTTCCAATGTTCCAGTCTACTACTTGT
Source organism: Tachypleus tridentatus (assembly GCF_004210375.1). Classification (NCBI taxonomy): domain Eukaryota; kingdom Metazoa; phylum Arthropoda; class Merostomata; order Xiphosura; family Limulidae; genus Tachypleus; species Tachypleus tridentatus. Next base: position 97,521,461 of record NC_134828.1, read on the forward strand.
ACTGGACATTACGTACGGCTAACTCAACATTCCAGAATACCAGTAAGTATTATTTTAATTTGAAAATATAAAAACAAAACCATGCGCTAAAATTGAAGTCTGGGTGGATCTGAACTTGTTGACATTATATCTAACCAGTATGACTGGCAAGATAAAGTTCTCTTACAAGTAGGTGGTAAGATATTTTTGGTAAACGTTGGTCTAACATAACATAATCAAATCAAGATTACTGTCAGTTACGTATATAACAGGCCTTCTGTTGAAGAATTTTGTTAAAGTAAAACTATTGTCCAAATTATCTATATCTCACTGAATTTTCATTAACTTAAACCATGTTAAGTTTTGTGTCAGAGCATTCTGAAGACAATTAACAAATGAAAATGACGTATTTGCCTTTAATTTTATTTTTCTTATTTTGTTTTATTCGTCAATTTTGGTTTATTTTATTCAATATTCTGCCCATTTCTAATAAAATTTCCCAATTTGGCCAGATTATGTTTCATTTTTTCAAATCTATTTTTTAGCACGAAAGTTAACGTAACCTTGAAGTTTCTGGTCTTTTGTCTAAAATCACTTTTAATGATTTCCATTCTTGAATAAGATAAAAATTAAAACAGAAACTACTGAAAGTAATTAATAATTCTGAAGTTTTGTTTGTTTGTTTTCGAATTTTGCACAAAGCTACTCGATGGCTATCCGAGCTAGCCGTCCCTAATTTAGCAGTGTAAGACTAAAGGGAAGGCAACTAGTCATCACCACCCACCGCCAACTCTTGGGCTACTCTTTTACCAGCTAATAGTGGGATTAACCCTCAGATTACGAGTCGCACGCCTTAACACGCTTGGCCATTAGTTTTAACCAATAATAATTAAACCCAATGAAAATTGAAAACATAAGTACCGTTAAAAGAAATAAGAGATATATCAAACGTTATTATGAACGTGTTAATCGATATTCAAGAGCAAAATTAAAGAGATCGATTAGAAGAAAGCTATATCTTCTTTTATCGGCTAAACGTATTATCATTTCAGATGTCAAAATGCGTTAATAGTAGTTGCTGGTAGCCTAGTAGGTAAACCTTTTAACTCGGTGATGCGTTCATGCAAACTTGGATTATCATAAACACACATATAGCAAGCTGTGTATATACTTCTATTTTAGTTACATGCGTGAAAATATTGAACCAGATGACAGATCCTTGTAAATATTCAATTCTTGAAACGTTTACTTAAACACTAGCGTGAGACCACTTTAGTGATAATGGTTGAATTATTTTACGTAAACTAACATCATGTGCGACTAGATTTAAAATGTATAAATACTACTTTTAATGGTTTAAGTGTCAGGCAATCATATCATTAGCTTAAATGGGTATTACATTATACAGTTGATAATGGCACTGTACACAGTTACATGTTTGATCTAAATCTTCACGAAAGTATGAATAATTCATTATAATACTGCAATGCTCTGAAATATTAATGGTCGTAAATAAGTAATGGAAGTATCTAGTGAAACATTACTTCAGCATAGACTGTGCAAGAAAGAAAAAAGGTTTAAATACGGTTATAGGATGCATCACGTACCACAAAATATTTGTTGTTTATTTTTTAATTTTATAGATAAAATGTTTTCTTTTAATTAGGCTCATTTTAATTGTTTTATGTACTCAAAGACGTGTTTGCCATGATAATACGTAAGTTTATGTTTTTCGAACTATTTATGATAAATTCATTTGCTATGTAACTGAGATAAGTACTTTAAGAACCAAGACTACAAAGTATCAATTAGTTCTATTGAAAGGTTTTATTGAAATTGAATGAATAAAAGCTATGTACCGGTCCGGCATGGCCAGGTGGTTAAAGCAATCGACTCGTAATCCGAGGGTCGCACCAAACATGCTCGCTCTTTCAGCTGTGAAGGCGTTATAATGTGACGGCCAATCTCCCTATTCGTGGCTAAAAGAGTAGCCTAAGAGTTGATAGTGGGTAGGGATGATTAGCCGCCTTCCCTCTAGTCTTACACTGCTAAATTAGGGACGGCTAGCGCAGATAGCCCTTTCGCTTTGCGCGAAATTCAAAACAAAACCTGTACCTAAGAAGTACTTCCCATCTACTGCTTTATTTTATGACTTTTGTATTTTAGATAGCATTAGTATGTAATGGTTTTGAGAAAATTGAAATTCGAGCTCAAATTTATTAAAAAATATATAGTAATTATACGTCTTTATAACAAAAGCTATTTCCAGTAGCTGGTTTTTGTTCAATATCTCTGATTTATGGTGTATTTGTTACAAAGTTTTATATACTAAGAAGTTTTTTATCGTTTACTCCAAAGTAAATTAAGAGAAAGTATATAACCTGGATGTTGGTTTGAGTGGGTATTCGAATCTTCATTCCCTGACATCAGTAAATACTACAATACCCAACTGTAAGATCAATAAACACCATGATACCCAATCGTTAATCTATTTTCATCATTCCCTGGGATCTATAAACAGTGCAACACCCAAACATTAGAGCTATTCCACGTTTTAGAAATAAATTTTACTTTTATCAATGTTTATCGTTTAATGAAACAGAAAAGAGAGAGTTATGATAAACAAGAAAACGTGAAACAACAGTATCATGACAAAACAGAAGATTTGATGGCAGAAAGTCAAACGTGATACGGCACACGTATCGCAGTAAGTGAGGGTTTACAGTCACTACGAATATCTTCTGTTTTTTTTTTTTCAATTTATGGCTTTGTTCGTTGCTTTTTTACATATTCCAATAACAAAGTCATTTTTATCAGAAAATACAAGACGTATCATATTAATTTCTGCTTGGACTACAAAATGTTTGTCGTTCATAATAACACCGTGATTTCCCACAAACGACATCTCAAACCGTTCATAAAAAAGTCATCGAAAATACATTATTTAGAAAGACACGAGGTTAAAGTCTCAATATTAGAAAAAATGCTTTGTTAGTTAAGAGCTATTTTTGACCTCTGTGTAAAAGTTAAGGAAATATAAAAATACTATCATTTGTTTTCGTGATGTCATTTCACTGGACTCATTTTTTAAACGTCATCCGTTCAAAATCAGAGTTATAATCTGATTTATAACCGTAATACCTCTAAAGCTCAGCTTTGTTATCACTCAACTTTCAAGAAAACTGAATTTTATCTTTCCCTTTATTCTTAAAACCATTTATGTAATTCTATATTATCATTATCGCTGAATTAGTTTACATAAAAATATATTTCTTATTATCTGAAACGCTAAACGTTGAAAACATAGATGAATTGTTCAGTCACTCATAAGATACAACAACTTATTACAATCACGGATAGTTATTTGGTGGGATAAAAATGACAAAATTATTATATATTGTCTGCTGAGTGGAGACCAAATGAAGAAAAGTTTTGACTTTACTCCAAATTTTTCTTTAATTTTGTTTGTAGCATTTTGCATGAAGCTAAGTCTAATTTTGTTTTTAAAAAGTGATACACTAGAGGGAAGGCACCTATTCAACATCACCTATCTACAGTTCTTAAGCTGACGACTCTTGTCAGACAGAATAGTGGAAGATAACTGTCACTTTTTACTCAACCCAAAGGTGTGGAACAAGATTTTTTTTTATAATAAGGGAACGCGAGCCATGAACCTCAGCTCTGTAGTCTGATACATTAACTGCTAAGACCTGATTTCTGTAATTTGACTATTTTCTCTCGACATTTTTATGGTGTGAATTTTCAGCTCACGTGTAATGTTCCAGTTGAATTGCTTTTGTTACAGATATTTATATTTTTCTACACTGATGCCCTTCGATTATTCAACGACATGTTTGAGGGCTTATGGCGCACAAATATCTCATTTTGTACTTTTGTGTTTCTTTAGAAACTAACAGTCCTACTCTAACGCTAAGTTCTGATTCAACGCAATCCAATCTGAACGCGTTTTAACGTTAAGGTTGTTTTTTCACAAAGTATAAAATTAATTTCCCAAACCACGTAAAATAGTCTATAAGTATAAGCGTTTTGTTTAGCATATTAATAAAAACAACTTGATTTTCTTAAACTGAGGTTACATGATATACTTAAAAATATTACATATTATTTTATAATCTTGGAATTTTATTATTGAGTAAAATATATCTTTCGTAGATAATTGTTTAGGTGTTTGTCCTTCATTTGTTAAGCAAAAACCTATACCGATCTCAGGGATCTAACTCTAAATTTTAGCATGAAAAAAGCCTCACTTTTACCTCTAATACACCTGGTGGCATACTTCCTTCATACGTATTAAAAAATAATGTAATTCATGAAATTAATAGTGAATGTTTTATTTCGAATTGATATGATTTTTACCCTGATAATATTTATTGACTAATGTTGTGAATATAATATTTAATTTAATTTTTGGATCTTTAAAACCGAGGTAGTGTAATACAGTAACTAATGATCGTCCCATTATTGCAATAAATGATAGCTACAGAACTAAAGCAACTTACTCTCTCTGTATGAAGTAATTACTCAGATTATTCGGCTTTGTGGTAAAAAATCAGATCTGGTCTACTAATACATAATCAAAGAAAGTATTTTTAAAACGTTTTAATTATCTTATATATTGACAAAGCTGTGTATTTGTTTCCCTTTTTGAATCAGAAGTTATATTTACTGGCTTGTGACCAAAGATTCAGATATTAAAGTAAAGCAGGAAGTGTTTTTAAATGGAGGAAAATAAATTTACTTCGAAGAATGATTGTATTTTCGTCAATTATCTATCGATAGAGACAAAATAATCTCTTGCCGATACAAAATCTTTTAACAATCACTGTTTAAAAGTATCCGATTCACTGAGATCAGATTTGCTAATGACGATGCTAATTACTTTCATGCCATGTCTACTCATCTTATAGCATTTTGTCTCATTAACATTATTCGTATATGCACAGAACACTAACATGCCTTTTGCGGAACTTGTTTTAATAGATGTAATTAGTAACTGTTTCCCTAATGCATACTTGAAGTTGTATTACGAAACACCTGTCTTGCACAACGAATCTTGCAGGATCATTCTTTGGTCTTTAATTAAACGCTTGGAGAAAGCAATTAATGGATGCTTTTAAATAAATTCTGAGTATCAAGAATAAGTGTTCTGATATAAATCACACTGAATAACAAAGTTTATATAATGGCTGCAAACTATAGGTAGCGTCAGCTTTCATCAGAGTAAGTAATTCGATTGTTAGAATATATTCCATTAGAGATTTGTATGTCTTTAAGGTTAGGAAACAAATGAAATTTTGTTTGTTTGATTTAGGTATAAAGCTATACATTGGACTATTTGTGCTTTCCCTACACGTGTATGAAAACTCGGTTTTTAGCGTTGGGATGCTGGATTGCCGACAATAATGAAAGATCTTTCAAACCTAAAATAAAACTTGATTTGATAGATCAAACCATGACTGAATTGTACAGCGTTTTCTGTTTTGAAGTAAATGTTTGTATTTTGGTATGTGGTATCTAGTAAACTCGATTAATTGCTGTGTCTTGACACTCTAATACATATATCGATTTAGAAACTACAGTATAAAAGTTAGTTTTGCCGTTACAATAGGATATTTTTAAACATATGAGTCCTCTTTTTCAACAAGATATTTTGTACTGTCAGAAAGTCGGACATTAACAGAAACAAAATATGTGGAATGTGTTTGAAACCTTAATACAAAACTAGTCAATGTGTGTCATAAATTCTCATTTAACTTATACACTGAATATGCAGCTCATATATTAAACATATTTTCAGAATTCTCGAACGTTCTAAACTTAGGTGTTATAATTCATAAATTCCGTTTCAGAGCTATATTCTGTCTTTACTTTGGTTTTTAACCATAAACAAGTCGACACTCAAACTTTTTTGTAACACCCTAAGCACATACGGGATTTATACATCACGTAATCCAGGTTTATCAAATAGATTTCGGGAATTTGTTTACAGAAGTTATTTGATGGATGAAATTTCCTCTCTTTTGACTTTCAGAGATAAAAAATATCAATAAACTTTCATTTTTCTCGAGTTAAGAAACCTTAGAAGTTAAGAATGGGCATAAGGAAATGTTATTGTAAACTTAAACATAACAACTAATTTCACCATCTAAATACAAATGGTTCAGAATCTTATATTGTAACGCAGTTATTGTTTTGCTAAATATCATAATCCCCTTTTCAGTAATTATTTGTATATAGTGTATGGCTGTGACTTTTAATACTGAATAAATATGTTTTTTAATTATCACGTTCGTTCTTCAAAGAAACAAGTACTTGAATGTAAACTCGATAAGTGATATAGTCATGGACGTGTATTCCCAGTACATTAGGACTTTTTCCATTTGTTTTTGTTTCTACAGTTTTTGTGAAATAAAACTGGTAAAGGAAATCTAGAAGAAGCAAATTCAACCTAAAAACATTTAGGGACTATTATAGCATATACTTATGCAGTTTAAAATCATATGAAAGTAATTATTGATACATAAAAATAAATTTGAAGTCGTTCAAAATCTATAGGTAGGCTGTTCAGGTATAGAGAGGTATAGGGAAATTCATAGTTAGCGGTATGGAAAGAGGTGTTCTCAGCCTATTCTGACAATATATTAAGGTCATTGAAGGTCACGCCCTTCGAGAAATTATTAATATGCATCTTTCACCAAGAATGCCATTTACAAAGGTGCAAATAAAACAAAATGAGCATTTTAAACCATAATCTACTAAATCGGTTTAAAACAGTAACATAATGATAATAAATCCATAAGCATTGGAGATGGATGGTAGGAAGTTGCTGCTACCTTTCTTCTGATGAGTAGTTCAAACGTTACAGACTGTGACAGATAACCTCAGTTATATTGCCATCAATACAAAATAAAAGTATGAGCCCTATTCAGCAAGGCCTGACATGGCCAAGTGATTAGGGCTCTTACTCGTAATATGAGAGTTGCAGGTACGAATTCTCGTCACACCAAACATGCTCGCTCTTTCAGCCGTGGGAGCGTTATAATGTGACAGTCAATCCCACTATTCGTTGGTAAAAGAGTAGTCCAAGAGCTGTCTTTACTCTAGTCTTACACTGATAAGTTGAGGACGTGCAGCGCAATTAGCTCTCGTGTAGCTTCACGCGAAATTAAAAACAAACAAACAAACAAACCTACTTAGCAAGAAAATAAAGATAAAATAAAAAAATAAATAGTGAAACAAAACAAAATTATTTACTGAAGGAAATAAACCTAACCTAACAAACAACAAATCATTGTTTAGATTTACTAATTTTGATCAAAATGAAATTCTGTATTTTGTTGAATTACGTTAAGATTGTTCTAGAAGAAACAGTAATGTATAATATCAACCTAAGTAAAATGAAAATCGATGTTTATATTCACTAATCTTAATAATATTCTGTATATCATTAGGTTAATCTATTTTAGAAGAAACGTTCACATCTAACATCAACCAGAGTAAACGGCAATAGAAACTTTCTTTCAAAGTTTCTACCAAATTATTTTTTTCTTCCCTGGTGAATTTTCATCTAAGAAGAGCTAACTCAATTTGTAAATAAAAAAGTAAGAATAGCATTAAAGAGACTTTAAACAAACAAAGTAAAAAGTTACCTTTCCTCAGATGCTAAATGTTAATTATTTCAGTATGTAATTGAAGCCTTAACCACATGTACTTGGTTATTTCCATAATCGATTTAAAAGTATTTATGACAGTTTTTTTTTTGCATCATGTGAATGAGGTTTATAGAACTTATTGATTATGAAGAAAGCAGTATTATATACTATTATGTGAGGTAATCTTCAATTTAATATGATTATATAAGCTGTTTATTTATATATTTCACTTTTTTCAAATGTGAGTTTTAAAAATTACTTTGATTTGATTGTTTGATCTGGATCTCTGCGCAAAATCACGCAAGAGCTATTTGTGCTAGCCGTAATTTTAAAATGATAAACTTGAGGGAAGGCAACTACTCAACAGCACTAACTGACAACGCTGGGACTACTGTAATTATTGTGGAACTTGACCATTTCTGTTACTCCTCACACATGATTCAAGGCCCGGCATGGCCTACTGGTTAAGACACTCGACTCTCAACCTGAGGTTCGCTGGTTCGAATCCCCGTCACACTAAACACGCTCGCTCTTTCAGCCTTGGGATCGTCATAATGTGATGGTCAAATTCACTATGGTAATATAATTATATAGTATGCATATAGGTTTCACAGGCCCAACATGGCCTGGTAGTGGAGGCTCTCAACTCGTAATCCGAGGGTCGCGGGTTCGAATCCCCGTCACACTAAATATGCTCGCCCTTTCAGCTGTGGGAATGTCATAATGTGATGGTCAATTCCATTATTCGTTGATAAACGAGTAGCTCAATAGTTAGCGGTGGGTGGTAATGACTAGCTGCCTTACCTCTTGTCTTACACTGCTAAATGAGGGACGGCAAGCACAGATAGTCCTCTTATAGCTTTGCGCGAAATTCAAAACAAACAAACAAATCTTATTTAAAATAATTTTGTGATGCTCGTACATTTACTTGTTTTTAGCACATCATCGTAGAATAGTTTATTTATTCTCTCTTTCCCACAGAGAATTGAACCCTGGATTTTAGCAGTAGAAGTCCATAAATTTAACGCTGATCTGTCGGGAGAGAGCGTGTGAATACGTACAGGTTTTCATTTTCATTATCAAAACCATAAAGTAAACCGGTAGTTAAGAAAAAAGATACGCCCGACATGATCAGGTGGGTTAAGGCGTTCAACTCGTAATCTGATGGTCGCGGGTTCGAATCGCGGTCGCACCAAATATGCTCGCCCTTTCAACCTTAGGGGCATTATAAGTGACAGTCAATCCAACTATTTGTTGGTAAAAGAGTAGCCCAAGAGCTGACGATGGGTGCCTTCCCTCTAGTCTTACACTGCTAAATTAGGGACGGCTAACGCAGATAGCCCTCCAGTAGCTTTGCGCGAAATTTCAAAAACAAAACAAACAAACAGGAAAAAGGTACTAGTTTTTTGTACAGATTTGGTGATTAAACTTAATAGATTATAGTGAGTTTATCCTGCTTAATGTGAAATATAGTCGTTTAGTGAGCCAAGAAAGAAAGCGACTAACAAAATATTAATATATTGATCAACAAAAGGTTTGTGTTTAGAAAGGGGATAAGTAATATAGTTTGAAGCTGTTATCTCTAAAATATGTTTTTGGTAATTCTTAACCGAGTGTATTTGTTCCTAGAGCATCTTGTGTAAAGGTACCTGAAAGTTGAATAGTAAATGCTGATAATTAATTTGTTTTTAATTGTATTCGCAAAACATTAACGTCCCTGCATTTTTACAAATGAGAGAACTTACAGTACTTTAAATTATGAAATAACAGCAACTAAGTTTGCGCATAATATTGTAGAAATATCTTTTATTTATGAACTGCAAAAACTAACTTTTTCATTTTTCAACAATTTCAAAAATGCAAGCGAAATATGTTTAAAAGGTTGTTAAGAGCTACCCAAGGTAGTAGTTAACGAAACTGTAACCATAAGTAATAACTGCATAACTTCCATGTTGTGAAATATTGTTCAAAAAATTGCATGCTATCAATCTGGTTTGTCTTGGACTCTCGTGTTAAATCAAGAAATAAAAAACTTGTTACTCTGATAATTTTTGAACAAGTGAATCAGGTTCGGGAGAAGTGGTATGGGTTTGTCTTCCACTTGTCATACATGATATCTGTGTTTTGTGATTGTTTACACTGAACAACAATCTACGGTAGTTCTCCATCCTGTGAAGATAGATTGTTTTTAATAAGTAAACATTCAAACTGTTCACACGATACATTTAACACAAATAAAGGTATAGTTACTGGAAACGGCATGGCCAGATAGCTAAAGCGCTCGAGTCGTAATTTGAGGTCAAGGGTTGGAATTCCCGTAACGCCAAACATGTTCGCTCTCTTAGCAGTAGGGGCGCTGTAATGTTACGGTCAATCCCACTATTCTTTGATAAAAAAAGTAGTCCAAGAGTTGGTGTTGGGTGGTAATGACTAGTTGCCTTCCTTCTAGTCTGCTAAATTACGTACGACTAGCAGATAGCTCTCGTTTAGCTTTGCGTAAAAATCAAAACAAATTATTAGATAACGTATTTTCGAACCAAACTTCAAGAAAATTATAGCTCCATTGAAATTAAGTAGTTTAGAAGATTATTCACCAACATATATTTTTCTTCATTTTGCTATTTCTTTACTTAAAGTTTCACACTTGCATAACTGGAGCTTAATAAATTAAATAGTATTTTTAGGTGTGAACCTACTCGGATCCCTCTATTATCTAAAATGTTTTAATCAAAGTATGTTTTCTTCTAGATGAGAAATTTTTAATGGAAGAGGAGTCTTCCACTATTTTCAAGTTACCTTAAACACATCCCTGAATTCACGCAGTTTTTATCTTGAGGTGTAATATTCTACTGATTTTGAACGAGCTCCATATTCTTTTGCTTATTTTCTATGTCAACCGTTAAAGGTTCAATAATCAAATATATTATATTCAAGATGAAACAATAGAAATAGCTTTGCAATAATTTACTAAAGCCCCCCGCTAGTACAGCGGTATGTCTCCGGACTTACAACGCTAAAATCAGGGGCTCGATTCCCCTCGGTGGGCTGAGCAGATAGCCTTTGTGGCTTTGCTAAAAAGAAAACACAAAACACAAATTTACTAAAATGCCTTTAAAAAGATCCAAATGTAAAGTTCTTTTAAAAGTTTACAAGGGAACCATTTGAAGCTCAAACTTTATTTTCTATCATGTTATTGCTGTTTGGATGAAAGAGAAGGACAAATAAAAAAACTATTTTCGTACACTCATAAACACGAGCAATAAAAAACTGTTTACACCCTAAACTTCCTTTTAGATACCTTATTCTGCTCTTATCGGATTAATATGGCGAGGTAAAGAGGACAGGAAAGACCATAAGAGGAATGATAAGAAAAGCATTGAAGGAACAGTCGATAAAATTGTGTCTATGGTACTGTTGTAATATCCATATTTACTGTGTTTTATTGTATGTCATTCCTTCTGTTCAGGTGCACCTTATCACATGTATATACGATTGGTCACTTTAATGTTATCTAAATGATGAAAAGGATTTTTGTTGGTTTTTTTTATTTCGCGCAAAGCTACTCAAGGACTATTTGTTTGTTTTTGAATTTCACACAAAGCTACTCGAGGGCTATCTGTGCTAGCCGTCCCTAATTTAGCAATGTAAGACTAGAGGGAATGCAACTAGTCATCACCACTCACCGCCAACTATTGGGCTACTCTTTTACCAACGAATAATGGGATTGACCGTACATTATAAAGCCCCCACGGCTGAAAGGGCGAGCATAGTTGGTGTGACGGGGATTCGAATCTGCGACCCTCAGATTACGAGTCGAATGCCTTAACCCACCTGGTTATGCCGGGCTTAATGAAGAAAAAGTGAAGTGAATAAAATACGTATTAACTTGGCACATAAATAATTGCATACTTAGTGTTTAATAATTTGTGATAATTTAGTTCAGTGTGAAAACAATAATGAGTTTGTAGATAGCTCTTATCTCATTTTTATTATTATTTTTTCACATGGAGACAAAATCTACAAATACCGGATATTTCATAAAAGCTCATTAAAAGAAATGAAACGCAGTTAATGCGTGTTACTCTCTGCTTACAACGAATCAGAAGCACCCGAATATAAGACGTAAAACATTTCCATAAGTCTGATAATAGCTTCAACTATGCCAATTCTTCTAGTAATCCAATTCGGGGTTTATGGTTAAAAACGTTTCTAACACCACTTGTTCTTCTACTCCACTATTTACAAGATATTTACCTCAACAAGTACACTAAAATGTTTTTAAATATTATATAGACAAGTAGCAAATTATATATATGTAACCTAGCTAGCTACAGTAATACAGAAAGTTTTAAGGCTATATAAAATATTGAAAGTCAAAACTACAAAAAACTGAATTACCTAAAACTTAAACAAATTATTCTTATTTTGGCAACTTGCTGTAATTATGTTTGTCTGAACCAAAGTGAAAATAATCATTTTATTAAATGTTAAGTAACTTAATTTTGTACTTTTCACTTGCTTGTTTGACAACTTGCTTATAGCATTAAAACTTTGTGTTACTATAGCTACGTAGGTTACGTACATAAAATTTAAAGATTTTTTTACTGTACTCGTTTCTTTTCTTTTTAGTAGCTATACTTTGTGCGCCGGTTGAAAATGACTGTACTTTCAATTGTTTGCTTGTTTTTGAATTTCGCGCAAAGCTATAGGAGGGCAATATGCGCCAGCCGTTTCTAATTTAGGAGTGTAAGACTAGAGAGAAGGCAGCTAGTCATCACCACCCACAGTCAACTCTTGGGCTACTCTTTTACTAAAGAATAGTGAGATTGATCGTACATTATAACGCGCCCACAGCTGAAAGGGCAAACATGTTTGGTGTGACGGGGATTCAAACTCGCGACCCTCAGATTACGAGTCGAATGCCTTAATCCATCTGGCCATGCCGGGCCATTACATGATTTATAGTATGCACAATAAAAATCACTACAAGAGATGACTTTAATATATTTTAATTGTCAATTAAAACTTTTAAATAAATTAAAATGTATTTATCTATGTAATTGGTAGAAAAAATGTGTCAGTTACTCCGTGTGTGTGTATGCGACCTCACTCACTTGAAAACTCAATATTCTTATTAGGTTAAACTTTATGTTGCGGCCCTTGACTCGTAATTTGAGGGTCGTTGTTTCGAATCCTCGTCACACCAAATTGAAAGGGCGACATAAGTTTCAATTAATCTCACTAGTCGTTGGTGAAAGTGTAGGCTAAGAGTTAGTGGTGGGTGGTTATGACTAGCTACCTTCCCTCTCGTCTTACACTCCTAAATTAGAAACGGCGAGCGCATATAGCCCTCCTTTTGCTTTGCGCCTAATTGTGATCTGTAACAATGTATAGTTTTAAACTCCAAATTTAATTTTAATTTAGAAGTTTTTAAATTTTAATATGTGTCAAATTTATGAATTTTTTCCAACAAGATTGACATACAAAAATTTCCTTCTTAATGCAATTATATTTTAATATAGAAACAATAAATACAATTTATGATAACGGTAATTACAAATAATCATTACAAATAATGATTTATATACAACAGTTTTACAAACTTGCAAAAATACTGAGTCTTCTAACTGGTCTAAAACTGAATCTTTTATCTACGGTTCAAGGAGAGCGAATTAATTTTGTGTTGATACACAGGTACATATCTCTTGACAGGAAATAATTTAGTTTCTTCACAATTAATTTTTCCCTGACTAAAATATCCAATGCCCTTGTAGAAATACTAACATCCGAAGTTTGTAGTGTTCGGGATTTATAAACGTTCCTACTCAAATAGCTGTAGCTCTCCGATTAATAAGCCCGTATCACAATTATAGCTTCCGAGGCTTATAGCGTACTGACTGCTGCGATCCAACAACACAACTGTCTCTCCGCGTATTGCGATGGCTACCTTACATACTCATTAAGCGAGATTCTCCGAAATTCATGTGGCAATCACCAGTATTTTATATACACACATTGTAGATTCTTACGCTCGACAAAAAGAAATAAAAACAATACAATTAAAAATAACGGTTATTGCAAATAATTATTTGTATTCAGAAATTTTATAAACTTATGTTCATAGTCTTCCATTTGGTTTGGAACTTCATATTTTATTGACGGTCAAGGTTCAAGAGGCTCAAATTACTTTTATGTTGATACATAGATATACTTTGCCTGACGGAAACGCTAGCTATCTCTATTCTTGTTTAGTCTAACGCAATTTAGAAGCTTACTTTTAATAGCGGAAATCAGATATCTAACGTCCTCGTAGAAATACTGAAGCTCGAAGTTAATTCTCTGAAGTCGAGCAATTCGATATGTTCGAAATATTAAAACGTTTTTCATCAGAGATATATATAGTTATGTAATTAATAAGCGTTTGTTACAATTATAGTTTCCGAGGATTATATACTAACTATAGATGACCGAACAATATTCTATTACTGTGTCTCGGCTAACTTTTATATCAATTACGCGAGATTTTCGAATATTGAACAATGTTCGAAGACATGCTAGTGTTTTCGTAAACCACACATTGTAGTTTCTTGCTATCGAGAATTTTCTACAAATTTAGATAACAGGCGGGACTTGTACAATACAAGTGAAACTGAAAAAATGTAGATATTAAAATAAACGCACAGCAGCAAATCCGTTACAACATTTACACGAGTGCAAAATTGCGACGTTTATCAGATTAATTTTAAAGACAATTACTTCAGTAACATAAACAAACAACCAAGAAAACACATTAAGTTAATTTTTACCTTTCTGTGGCTTATAAATAACGCAATATCTTTACAGCTGAATACAAAGTAATCATTTTATAACTATTATACATTTCCAACTATCACATAATTGGCACATAAAAATCGACAATTAAACTTCAATGTTTAAACACGCTTTGTACGTGAAGCATAAGTTTACCAACTGCATAATCTACAGTAATTAGACTTAACAGTCACTGTCCCCAGTTAATTCAGTTTCCACGCTCTACAGCTGAGACTTTGCGTGAAAGAAACATAATTACAGGTTTCTGATAATATACAAATGATAATGAGAGAATTAGACACACGTATACACAAAATATTTGCCAAAAAAAGAATATAATAAACATTATATGACGCCGCTTTATAAAGTTTGATCATGGAAAATCCCAATATCTAAGTCAAAAGCGATTATTCAAAATAACATGGTGTTTAAAGAAAAGTTTTGCCCACAGAGAAATATTTCGTTTACAATCATTCCATGTTTTTATACTTCTAGATTTTAAATGTAAACGTAGCAACTCTAAGGCTGCTTAGTAGGTTTTTGTTTTATTCGCATGCTGCTATATAATACAACAACAACATTATTTAAAAGATGTATCTATTTGAAACATAATCTCTTCTTATGTATACAGAATTACATTTGATAATGCAACATTGGGTAAAAATAACAGCAACAAAATCTTTGAGTTTTGATTCATATGACACAGCACGTTTCGTATGCGTTATGTCAAGGGCTCAATTCACTATATATCATTTTTTCTTAAACAGTGTTTCAGTAGTTAAATAATTTTAGTACATACATCGTATGAGAAGAACGAGTTAATCCTCTAGTATTAACTAATGAACTTATTTGTGTCTCTGTTTTGAATAATTAGTATCTTTTCAACCAAGAGTGTCATCTAATATGACAAGTGAACACGATTTTGATGAGTAACTGTGGTTTGTAAATGACGTTATTAAAGTTTTGGAGAAAATATTGAATGCAGATTTGAATTCTAGAGCGAGGAGTACACATTTAATGTGTTGTAAAATTAGCATCGGCACATGAGAAAAACGAATATATATAAAATGTACTGACTTCTTTAGATGAAGTGATATCTTTGGACAACATGATATTTCTTTCTTAAGACAAAATACCACATATCTATTTAATTAGAACGAATCCCGCTGTTGATGTCTGATAAAGAATTAAAGAGTTACTGGTAATATCGTACTATCAAGAATGTGTAGAGTATCCAGAAAACGTAATTAACCAATAAGTAAAGGAGAACTTTGAAGGCTAATATTGTCTGTGGTGGTGAATCACTCATTTAGCTAACCCTTATAGCATCTAGTAAATTGGAGAATCTGTGTCCAATTACCATGAATCGAATTGAGGACCACATCCATCCAAACTATTCTCAATTATATACTTAATCACCCTGTGCGGACGGATAGTCCTTGGGGAATTCTGGCTCGACTGTTGACAAAATAAGAAAAGATTAGTAAAGAGACTACCTGCATCAATGCGTTGATAGCTAAGCTGAGCTTACAGTCTTTCTGGATTAGACTAGGGAAGGCTTTCTTTCCTGGTCTTCTTGAGCTCGTGAAAAGTTACACGTTGTAATCCTGATAACATATGTATACTGAATAGTGGTTTATTAACCTTTCCTCGTCCGTCTTTCAGAAGAACAGTTCTTCATAAGGTTTGATAGAAAACCGTAAGCTCTATCTTAAATTCTGCCTTTCAGTGACGACACAGGAAAGTAGGTATCATGTTTCAAAATGAAAGGGTTATTTTATTAACGATATGTTTTTGTTTTTCTTTTAGAGTAAGAAGTGTGGTATACAGTATTAACGTAAAGTTTTATTCCCTTTAAAACCTTCTCATGTATACAGAATTACATTTGATAAGGCAACATTGGGAAAAAAATAACAACAACAAAATCTTTGGGCTTTGGTTCATATGGCAGAGCACATGTTTCGAACGCGTTATGTCAAGGGCTCATTCCCCTATATATCTTTTTTTTTTTCTTAAACAGTGTTTCAGTAGTCAAATAATTTTAGTACATGTTTTAGCTGTAAATGCATCATAAGAGTGACAGTCAACTATATTATTTGGTTAAGAGTACACCCTTCAGTCGGCAAATGCTACTAATTAGTTGTCTTCCTTTAAAACGCAGCTCAAAATAAGAGGGCTTAGCCCCCTACGGGCATAAAGTATCATTTAGATGATCAAAACAAACATATATACACATTTAGTTTTCAAAACAATGAGAAGCTTCCTTTATATTTTTCTCTGCCGTTTTGCATGACAATTTAGAAAATAAAAAAAATCAGCTTTGGTGGAGTTAATAAAGCGATAGTTGATTCTTTTATTCAATTCACAGAGTTGAACAAATATCTTTTGGTGGTAGGTGATGCCATTTGGTTGTTTTCACTCTGATCATTTGTTTAAAATTAGACTATATATATATTTCAGTAATAGCGGTGGTGTACTTGATTGCTTGAGCAACATGGGCACCAGGTGCTGTTCATATTAAAAATTCTAAATCAACACGAAAATTAACACATCCAGAATACGTAAGTAATCTCCTAAAATCATTCCATAATAGAAGGATGAAGTGACTTTTAAACTTTGTTCAACAATGAAATTTGTGATCGAAGTTAAATGATTAGGTTTTAAGTCTTTAGATACTAGTATTTATAGTTCAACACCAGTTACAAATACACATTGCATCAATTTAACAACCAACTACAATTCTCCAATATTGATTCATAAAAACATTATTTCGAGAAAATTGTGTTGTATGCATAACTGTATAGTTGATACTGTGTAATAGCAAATGAGGAAACATAATTTGAAATAACGCTAACTTGTCATAAGAAAAAATACTAGTTACGTTAATGCTTTAAATAGATTTCTATTAGACGTAACTTGGAAAATTCAATGTCTATTCTGTGAACACCATTAAAACTGAATTTTAAAAAAATCCATATATTTATCTAATTTCTAAATTTATGTATCGGGTCTTTCAGGTGTTCTCGGAAATAATGAGAAAAGATACAAAATTCCGAAAAACCGTTCATAAAAGTAAATGATGTACTAGATGATTGTCATAAACTGCTCGTAATCAATAAGGTCTCTTGATGATGTTTCTGATGTTCAAAAATAGCTCATGCTTGGCCATTCAATATGTCTACAGTGCCATTTCTGGTTCCATCTATTCTTTAAGTAAATGGATACTATTTTTACAACAGACAGCTTAGAGCTTTGATGAACACATAGAGGAAGTCTAATTACGACAAGAAAAACCAAAATAAGAACTATGTGAACTGTTTTCTAGATTTATTAACTTCATCATTATTTATTATTATGAAACATTTCGATCATTTGTAAGAGCCTCTTTCGACTAACTTACAGAATATACACCTAGAAGGTAAGTATATAAGTATATAAACCATATAAACATAAGAACTCGACTTTATACCGTTAAAGAGTCTTATCACGTCTTATCTTCACTAATATATAGATCTTGCTGTTATAACACTTTTAGGAGAAGGAGTAATTACTAATGGTAAGGCCAAGTGTCGGCTAATAGTTAAAACGTTGTGTTGAGAATCGTATGGTTTATGGTTCGAGTCATAATATGTCACTGAGCATGCTCCATTTCTACAGCTGTTGAACTTTCTCGTCTCCAAGTTAAGAATAGCCATGTAAGCAGTGGGTACTGCTGACTAGTTGTATTTCTTATAGTCATCAGATCGAAATTAGATATAAATACGCTTAGAACATGAGATCTCCGTCTGGAATGTTTAGCCCTTTTATCGTATGGGATGCCATTTGGGTCGAAAAACAATGTTTATTAAATAGCTGTAACAAAAGAGTTTTTTATCTCATTTTATCCTTTTGTTTGACCTTCTATCACTATATTTTGAGAAAGTGTCGCTAAAAAAATTAAAATCCTTATATTTCTGTTAATTATTTCCGAATCAACCAAAATCATGAAGTTTTCACTTTTCATTATAACTTGTTGATCATGAGTAGAAGTTATGGTATTCTCATTTATGGTTGGATTAAGTAACATTCAATTAGCCGAATTTGCCGATCTATGAACTGCATGTTACATGTTTAAATCAGATGAAATATTTATAACATTAAACGTAACATTCTTAAACGTAAAACAGTGACTGAGTCTGTGTCAGATTTTTAAGTATGTTTTAGATACCTTACGGTAATCTTCTGTGAGTTGTTGGCAATAAATTTGAATAATAAACCAAAAGAACATAATCTACTTGTTTTATAATAATATATTAAAACAAGTCAAACGTGGATACAAATTTTCTTTACATTGTTGGTTTTTTACAGTTGTATACAGAGCTTTTAGTAAATGTCTCTTTTTTTGTCAAAGTTCACACATAAGTTGGTTCAATTACGTTATAACAAAATTGATAATACGTACTATTCTTCTCTGCTCTGTTATTACAATACAATCTGTAATAATCTTACTTTACAAAGTCTATCTAACTCATAGTTCTCGCATTAAATTTAAGTTGAAACAGTCGTATATAGCTAACAAGAAGCTCTTCTTTAAGAAAAAAATATTTAGAATATTTTAACACTGTATACAAATACTATTTTAGTCCATGTACAAAGTCTCTCATACAGTTTCCACCAACATTTGCAGTCCCCTTGACGGCTCAATAAGCAAACGGTAGTTTTTGAGGTAAAACGCCCACTTCGTTATCCTTGCAATGTCTATTTTACACCTCCAGATGTATGCAAGGGATTGATGGTCCGTCTAGATGATGAATTTCTTCCCATAAAGGTAGTTTTGGAATTTATAAATGAACAATATGATGGACAGGCTCTCATTTAATCACAGAGTAGTTTTTTACTCTTCATCAGAGTGTTACCATGTACATTACTGGAAACAATCATCATACATGTTCTTCCAGAGGCATTACTCCAATTCCAACACTTGACGTATCGGCCTGAACGATTAACGGTTTGTTGAAGTCTGGTATTCTGAAGATTGACAAACTTCCTAACATGTTTTTCAACGTCCGGAATGCTATCTGCTGTGATTATTCACACTTCACTTTGTTGGGCAAGCTTTTTATTGATCAGGTCAGTCTGTGGTGCAGCAATTTCAGCGTAGTTTGGAATTAATGTTTTCTAGTATTCTGTTAATCCTAGGAAGGATGTCACTTGCTGTTGCATCGTGTATACGGGTTAGCTTATCCTCTTCGAAGGATAACTGTTGTTCGTCCACATTTTGTCCAACAAAATCTAGTGTAGAATAACTGATGTAGTACTTAGATGCTCAGATCCACTGCCCTCTATCGTCTCAACAACTCTCTAAGTTCCTTAATGCTCGGTGTTGGTTATTTTGTGCAACTTCCTCTTCATAATACAGTTGAATGTCGCCGCTGAGTTGACTAAACTCAGTGTCATCGTCTTGAACTACTAGCATCTGTCTAATTTTACAAAGGCTGTCTTCTCTTTAGATTCTGTCTCCACTGGGATTGGTCAGTAACCTTTACTGAGGTCGATTTTGGTGAAGAACTTGAAACCGTTTAGTTGCACTATGATAGTCAGACGAAAGTGCTGGTACTTGTTTTTATCTTTATGTGTTAATGTATTATGTAGCTCATGATGTAGACAAATAATATTTCCCAAGTTAAACGAACAATATACACCTGCATATGTTTGCCGTATACAGTCCTTTAAGAGTCATCCCGGTGACTGTACCATAATAAAATTCGTTCTTAAAACGATAACAGCCGTAACTCTTAGGAAACTATTGTATGAATACAGATTCTACAGCTCTTCTAAGTGCTAAACATTTTAAGGTGTTTTCGTGAACATAAATTATCATAACATTGCGTGCATATATAGGAAACACAATCCATACACATTTTTTAAAATCTCTATAATTATAGTCCAGGCCATCAAACTGAACATTACTTGGTATTACAGCATAGATATGAAACTTTTATAAATGAAAATTCCTTTATAGGATATAATTAAGCTGCATATCCAATTTTCTCTTAGTTTCATAAAGTATGTTCTTTAATCAAAACACTGGTAGACAAATAAATAGAAATATAATTTACATATTAATATACTGATATTCATGATTACATGTATGACGATAATAACATGTTATTAATTTCTATGCCGTAAAATGTTTTGTTATTATAAATATCGATGCCGGATTTTTCTAATTAGTGGAGTACAATTTAGGATTATTTTGAAAACCAATTCAATTGAAAGCATCGTGTCAGTCATATGGTATTTGATTAACCTGTTTGGAAACTGAAGGAAAAAACTAACAATATGAACATTGCTCACAGTTTCTCAGTTACAGTTTTAGAATTATTAATAAAATCAACTTGGTAAAAAGTGCAAGGAAGAGTTTTAGTAAATCCCAATACATTATCAGTTATACTTACTTGTAGATTTTATACAGTGAAACAGAAATGAAACATCCAGGAATAAGATGTTATTTTTTTTACTTGAATAATTGATATAACTGGAACTCAGGATAAAGAAAATATATTCATAAATAGAGTGGTCATAAAGATAATCAGAAAATTTATAAGACTGGCCGGCGTTGGGTATTAAGTATCCCAGTGGGACAGTAGCATGTCTGTGGACTTATAGTGTTACAAACTGGGTTTCGATACCCGTAGTGAGTGGAGCACAGATATTTCATTATGTTGCTTTGTGCCAACCTAGAAACACATAAACTTAAATATCCAAAATGATAAACTCAGCTGTGAAAATTTGTTTGAATTACCCCAATAAAAGCACGAAAAGTTTGCTTTTAATGATAAACAATATTACTTTAGTTGTTTCTTGTAGACTTGTGTTTATATCCTGAGCCGCACAACCATTAAATAATTGTTTTCCAAAGAGCAAATGCTTATTTATTTCATCTGTTGTTATACTTCAGTTTAAAAGGGAAACAAGTAGAGTTTGAACGTCTCGTTGCATGTGCTCTGGAAGCTCAGTTGTACAACATTGGCAATATCATTTTTCTTTCTGGAACAGTTCACTTTCACCAAGAGTTCCGCGGTGCAATTATACTCATAAACGAGAAATAAATACAAATATTGTCAAAAGAAGCTAGCGCCATTTTAGTTACAACAACAGCAAAAACTGTTTCAACCTACCCACTAAAGTTTCAGATCTTTAATGAATTACATTATGTGTTAAACAGAACTTGCTATGTCAATTACTCATGTTCTAGGCAAATAATAAATGTAACAAACAGGAACAGTAATATGACATATCCGAATTGTCTCTAATGTAGGTACTTACTTTATTTGTCAACCTTTTAAAGTTAGATTTTGTATATCGCTGAGTGAATTCAGTTATATAAGTTTTGTATTTAATAGATAAATCTAGGAAGTAATCGAAGCATTCGTATAACAGGTATTTTAGAATAATACATATCATATTGTATCATCTAGTGTTTTTACATATTTTTAGTTGAGTCATTTTGAACAAATTAGTGATAACGAAAAGCCAGTACGAGCTTTTTATTTGCCTCAGGATATTAATATTTATTGATTGAATATGATAAAAATGCGTCAAAACAACATACGTATCATTTATTAAAGTGGTACGTTATTGTTGTACTAAACTTCTGAATTTCTTGTTTGTTTGTAGTTAAGTACAAAACTACACAATCAGTTATCTCTTTTTTACCAATTACGAGTATCAAAACCTGATTATTAGCACTGGTAGTGTTAACTATCATTTACTGTATCTAAGAGCAAGGAAACGGAAATATAATTTATATATTAATATAACAGAGAAATTACAAGTGACACATCAAGAATAAAACAAATATCCAAAGTAAGTTCACATTGTTTCAATAAAACAGTTCAATTATCTTAGAGAACTTCATAAAAACAGCAGACAGATGTATACCGAAAGTATCCACAAACAATATCCAAACAAAATTACAATTAGTGTCGTAATCAACAAAGTTAATGAATGACGAAGATTAAAAAGAGATATAACACCTAGTGACTCATAAAGATTTTGTTTTGTTTTTTGGAATTTCGCACAAAGCTACTCGAGGGCTATCCGTCCCTAATTTAGCAGTGTAAGACTAGAAGGAAGGCAGCTAGTCATCACCACCCACCACCAACTCTTGGGCTACTCTTTTACCAACGAAAAGTGGGATTGATCGTCACATTATAACGCCCCCACGGCTGGGAGGGCGAGCATGTTTGGCGCGACTCGGGCGCGAACCCGCGACCCTCAGATTACGAAGCGCACGCCTTAACGCGCTAGGCCATGCCAGACTCGACTCACAAAGAAAACACAAATAAATCCTCTCATAAACGAAACTAGAAACGATAGGCTATTAAAATCATAAAAGTGGGACACCTTCTGAGCACAAATAAACTCAAAATCATATCCCACAGATCTCTGGTCCAGCATTAAAATACAGATACAGAGTCAAGCAAAACAAGTATCACCACCTACCTACACTTAAAACATAATAATAAACTAGCACAGACGAATAGACAGAAAGTACACTGCTTTGAAGAACTACTCCGAAAAACATTCAATACATCAAACGACTCAAGCACGGACAGCCTCTTCATGAACAAGGTAAATAATTATATCACAACCAATCGTAATATATATACCACACTTCGCTAAAGATACTCAACGTAATAGCACAACAATAGTGGACACAACTACACAAAAAAAAACCAACTAATTAGACCCATCACACTAACAGAAATACAAGAAAACATATTTTTTTTCTAAAAACAAGACAAGAAAACTACAGAAAATACAAAACAATATTTTAACGTATAGATTTCTACACAACCACTGATGAATAGGGAAAAAGAATAGCCACAATAAGTTTATTTTTTTTCATTTTCTCAGTGTGTAAATTTGATATACCTGTTGTTCATTAGAAGTGACAGTTAACTTTTTTAATAATACGTTTTACTACTTAATACGTCAAACACACGATGAAGTATGTTTGTTTGTAATTAAAAACAAATCCACATAATGGGCTATCTGTGTTCTGCCCACCATGCGTATCGTAACCACATTTTCAACGATGTATGTCCACAGACCTGCTGCTGTAGATATGCACGCTATAGATTCGAATATAATTTATTTTTTAAAGCATTTAAAGCTTTGTACTATAAGTTATTGTCTGTGTTTTAGTGTAACTCTCCTGAAGAAACTGTAAAGCGAAATGTTAGGTTTTCAATTAAATAAAACCAAAGTGGTTCTATAAGGTATTTTATTTCGAGTATTAAAATGGGAGTGGACGGCATGACCAGGTGGTTAGAGTGCTTCTCTCGTAATCTGAGGGTCGCGGGTTCGAATCCCCGTTACACCAGACATGCTCGCCCTTTCAGCCGTGAGGACGTTATAATGTGACGATGAATCCCACCATTCGTTGATAAAAGAGTAGCCCAAGATTTGGCGGTGGACCGTGGTGACTAGCGGCCTTTCCTCTAGCCTTACATAGCTAAATTATTAACCGCTAGTGCCGATAGCCCTCGCGTAGCTTTGCACAAAATTCTAAACAAAGAAGCAATTAAAATGGGGAAGTATGCATTGGTCGCTGTGACAAAAGACATCTGATTGGTGTTCCATGTATTTTGTGTTTTTTTTCGTCTTTTTTTACTAGATGTACTATACCCATCAAAAACTTCAATCACCCTACAATATTGTTTTTCAGTGTAAGTATCGCATTACATTATCATTGTGTTGAGGGAAACTTTATTTGTAGAGCTGCTAGATCGAACAGAGCAGGTGGTCAAATTGACACTTCATACTTAAAGCAGCTCAGGGTTCATCTGTATATCTTACAATGACGCGTGTCAGTATGATGAGCTTAATAAACAGTGGCTATCATAGTTATTGCTGGTCTAATTTCCTCATTGTTACATTAATGAAGACCTTTTTGTAATTCTTCATTATATTTGTCGTTTAGCTTCATCTGATCACACAGTGGTTATCTTGTGTTGAATATTTGTTGTGTCACTGAAAATGTTCATCAACATATTTGAATCCTGTGGGAAGAAGGGATAATATTTTTGCGTATAGTGAAGTATATTAGCGAAGACTTTAACATTTTGAGGCTTTTTGCTGTCAGTTACGGTTTGTGTTTTAACGATGAAACCAAAGTGTAAATTTGTTATCATATGATAACATCACATGTATTATCTTCGAAGTATATTGACGGAAATTATAAATATATTTTGCTTTACTATCTAATGAGGCTTTAAGAATAAACACTGTGTCTATAACTGGCTACAGACATTTGATTTACGGTTTAACTCAGAATATTGTGGATTTGTATTCTTGAGTATCACAATTTAATTTTATGAAATAAATTTCTTATTCAATCTGGATTTTCACCTCTTAAATAACACGGAAACGGGGTATCTTTAATGTATTTTTTAGTGCTACAATAGCAATTTTGCTTCTATGAAAACATTTTTGTAACTTTTACATGTAATACAATATTTACTAATCTTTGTTGGTGCTGGAACTTTTTAAAAATGGTTTATATTGTTATTTATTGTAATCTGCTTACAACTGTATGTTTGAACTTATATATCATACATATATTTATTTATCTGTTAAATAGGAAGACAGTAATGACACGAATTTTTAGTGTGGAAGCAAATTTGTATTTAAAAGATACTTTTTATATTGGGGTATATATATATATATGTGTGTGTGTGTGTGTGTATATAATAAATCGCTGCTATACCTGTTTAATGTATATGGAATACCCTAATGTCATTAGTTATCGCACCTAAGGTTACATTCCAGGTTTAGCGCAACTCGGTTCAACAAAGCGCCAGTTATAAGAGGATACATACGTGGACTGTCAAATAAGGTTTGGATTATTGTATACTATTCTATTTTTAGAGAGCTGGCAGGATTAATATTTACGGCGCACGACTAGCAAATTCTGGGTTGCGGGTTCGACTTCCGTCACAAAACATGCTAGCTCTTTCAGTTGCGTATAAGCGTTATAAAGTGACGGTCAATTGCGCTTTTCACTAGTAGATAGGAGCTCGACAGTTTGCAGCGGGTACTCTCAACTAACTGTCTTCCCTCTAGTCTACCAATTAATAATTCGAATCAGTTATCACAAATAGTCCTCGAGTAGTTTTGTATGAAATTAAAAAAAACAATAATCAAACACTTTTTCAGTTATAAATATTAACGGTTTTTGTTTCTGCAACATATGAAGTTCAAAAAGTTTTCGCATTTTACACAAAATACGTATTTTAAATACTGCAAATAGAAATTTATAGCAAATCATTTATAACTCATAGTTATGACAGTCGTACATATTCAATAAAAGCGTAAGGTAAGTTTAATTAACTAATAATTAATTATGTTTACGTAATGAGCATGATAATGATAATTGGAGTATTGTTGTTTGTTTTGTTTCAAGAACCTGAAGTTAAAACAAGAATGTGGACATAGTCATGAGCAAATATATCATGGTGTTAAATATTAACAGAAATTTGTCGTACAGAGTTGAAATTGTAAAACGTGTAATCATTAAAGAAATCTATGTTTGTAGAATAAATAATGATAAAAACAACAAAGTTGTAATGGAAAAGCGTTGGATCATTATTCAATGTTGAGGATAGTCAGTAGATGTTAAGTCGGAAATAGCGCCACAAAACGTTTGAAATGAGCATTTGGTAAACCTTATAGTTGGTAAGACTTCTCGTCCTCACTAACCTTGTCATACAATTAAATGATTTTTAAACGATCACTTATTAAACTCTGTTGTTTCGATACACACAATGTATATTTCTGGCTTCAAAAACTTCTGTGATAAACGTTTTATTATTACTACAATAAAAGGAGTAGAAAAATTTATTATTTACATAAACCACTATCTTCCTTATCAGTTTATAACAGACTATTTAAAATTAATTGATACAATTTATAAACAAAGCCAAGAAATTGATTATAGATTCATATCTCTATATATTAGCGCGAATGTCTTTGTCTCTCAAGGGTTTGTTCGTCATGCACAGCGACATTTTTAAAGCTACCAATTTCAGCCTCGATGTACAGATATAACTTTGTAAAGAATGTAAAGGCTGTTTTAGCCTCAAATTCAGGCCACAATGACCAATACATCAGTTTTTTTTTGCAAAAAGGACGACCAGGTGGTCTCGAATTGAAAAGGCCGATTTTTGGCAACTTGTGGTCAAGAGGGTAATTATTTACGTTTCGTTTTTGTGTAAAAACTTCTCCTAATAATTCTATCCATGATTAATTGTGAGCTAAACGATTTTTAAGAAACTTAATAGAGCCATCATTTGTGCCATCCTAACCTCTTTCTTCAACACATTCGCGCCTACTCTCTGACTCACCTGAAAAAGGCTGATGGTTTCTCAAGAACGTGCTCGTACACTCACTCAACTAAATAAGCTTGCTTTAGCCACGTTTATTTGCTTTGCTTGCGTGTACTCGCAAGATTAACTTATAGAATGACTTTACTAAAACGTCTGATGTGTTATGTTGTGTTGCAATGAGAAGGAAATAAGTCAACTTTTTTCATTATAATTGAATTATAATAAAAAAAGATAGATTACGCTGCAAGCAATAGCTGACCACACAACAGAAATCAGAACATTTAAAAGTAGGTAGTTTTGTTTTGGAAACTTTATATGTCATACAAGTTGCAGGAGCAATATACTTAGTTTTACTTTTATTAAAATAGCTTAACTACTTTTTATTTTTTCGCACATTATAATTTTTGCTGATTTTAATCAAAATATGTAGTTAGATAAAGAAATAACTTTTTTTCTTGTGATAAAACACAATTAATGTGGCTGATGTAATCTAAACAACTCAGGATGGTTAAAACCATTCTCAACTGACTTCTCGTCGCGTACTGTGCTACTACATATACATATATATTATAGTTTTCAATTATTTGAACGTTAAAAACGCACGACACTTTAAGGCTATGCCAAAATGTCATCTGGCTTGTTATAAATATGACAGACACTGTGTACAAAACGAATATAAAAGTTTATAGTACATCAAAAGAAAAAAAACCAGCAAAATCAAAACTCTTTTATCAAATGTCTAACTTAGTAGAGCAGATGTGAATTGTCTCACCAGTCTCAGAAAAAAAAAATATTTGAAATACAAAGGTCGTAAATGTTTTTGCCCAAATATGCCAGATTGAAGAGACATAGAAAATGTCTTTTTTTCACCATCTTAGTATTACAGCAGTACTTCAGTTGAATTCCATTTTGTCTTTTAAGATTTCTGAAAACAAAACAATATTGTATACATCTTAAACGCGCATATTTCTTGAAACAACTATTAAGAATTGTAACTTGGTTTCAACTCTAAAATTAAACAAAGAATGTCTTGTATCGATATTTATTCAACGTTCTCACTTTAATAAACCGTAGAGAAACAAATCCCAAAGCCATTTTATAACAGGAAATCAGACATAAGTCAGACTGGTGGTATATGAAATGAAAAGCATTAAAGTACATTAACCGTATTCGTCAAATTCTTGAGTCTCTTTGCTAGCTGCATCCCGCTAGTACAGCGGTATGTCTCCGCCTTTATAACGCTACAATAAGCGATTCGATTCCCGTCGGTGGGCTCACCAGATAGCCCACGTGGCTTTACTCTAAGAAAAGTACTCAAACACACTCTCTTGATCAGTTTTAAGATATATACGTAAAGGTTTGATTTCTACTTTAAAATAGGATAACAACTTTGAGCCATGTTTATTGTTAACTTCATTTCTGTTGTTATTGCTCTTCGAAAATATGTTCATAAGGAAATTAACAAATATTTGCAAATATAGTCAACAAACTAAATATGTTAATAATGCTGTTTTACTTATTTTATGAACGTAATAATAAATACATTAACGAAAAAATAGCTTGACGGAGTTGCAAAAACTCACGAGTGATTATTTTTGTGGCCAGGTGGCTAAGATGCTCGACTCGTAATCTGAGGGTCGCGGGTTTGAATTCCCGTCACACCAAACATGCTCGTTATTTCATCCGTGGGTTCAATGTGACGGTCAATCCCACTATTTGAAGTGGAGAAACTGTAAAAAATAAAACACAGGTACGAATTCGTAAGGAGCCTATTTGTAGCTACGAAATTTTACAGTTTGCCATTGTTGAAAATATTGGTTTTCTAATTTCTAATTGTAGCGTCGACTTGACTCATCCAAAAGACAAAATTTTACATTGAAATAATAAAATTAATTTGACGTAGTTACAAAAAACTGAGAGATATACTTATATTAATTAAATAATTAAACCAAAATATTAAGTGAAATTAGTTTTGATCTGAAGTTATAGTTCTGTTAGTTTTAAATGTATTAAATACTGCACTTAATCATTTGTTTCTATAAAAATACAGAAAAACATTAGGCCCGGCCTGACCAGTTGGTTAAGGCGTTCGACTCGTAATCCGAGGGTTGCGTGTTCGAATCCCCGTCACCCCGAACATACTCGCACGCTCAGCCGCGGGGGTGTTATAATGTGACGGTCAATCCCACTATTTGTTGGTAAAAGAGTAGTCCAAGAGTTAGCAGTGGGTAGTGATGACTAACTGCCTTCCCTCTAGTCTTACACTGCGAAATTAGGGACGGCTAGCGCAAATAGCCCTCGAGTAGCTTTGTGCGAAATTCAAACCAAACCTATAAAAAAATATTTTCAAATTTTCAAAACACGGTTACCACTACGAAGCAACACGTTTATATCAGTTGTAAGTAGATTATACTATTTTGTAAATATTTCATCGCTTGTCACTAATATATAACTTTTCAAGAAACAAATGTTTACTATGATCAAATTTTTTTACGTGTATTAAGGTTATTTTATTTCAGTACTTTCTTTTACAGTAGACCGCGATCATTTTAAAAATTTTATAACTTTCGTTGTTTTCAATACTTTCCTGTTATTGTTGTTTTCAGAAACTAAAATATAGTTGTTTTTCAGTGAGTCAGTGGTAAGTTTACAGAAGTAGAATATTAAAATCCAGGGTTTTATTCCCTACGGTGAGCAGGGTATAGTTTACTAAATGTATAGTTTTGCGCAAAATCAAACAATATGAATTGTCTATTCGTTGATTTCTTAGTAAGTATTTTAACAAGCTTCCATTTGTTTTTGTTGTTTGTAATTCAATGCTTAACACAGATGGTTTTTTTGCACCAAAATTTTTTTATATCGGTTATTCTAAATTTTAAATATTTCACCTTTGAAAACAATAACACGAGTAACTGCGAGAAATTATGAAGATATCAAAAGTAGAAATATATTTCAATTTGATAATAAAATATTACACATAACAACCGTTCATCCGATGGTTCATGGTTCGCATTCTATTGCAAAAACGAAAATAACATTTGAGTCAAGGTTGAGTTGAGAATGATGGTCAGAACCCATTATTAAACTATAGTAACACAAGAGTTTGTCGTGCGTACAGTGACTAGGTGTCTTCCTGTTAGTTTATTTCTTCATATTGTCCTTGGGTTGCCTTAAGTGAATAACCGAAATAAACATACAATTTATTTAATTTATAATTACTTTACTTTCAAAATATTTTAGTGTGTAGAACTCCATTCTTGGGGAAAAAATCAACACGTCTGACACAATTTGCACATTTCAATAATGCATTTGGCTATCTGAATTCTGTCCACTGCGGATCAGTGGTAAGTTCAGTTACCAACGATTGCAGATAACCATCTGTGTAGATTTGCGCTAAAGCAACAAGCATTCAAATTTAACACATTTAATGTTTTGTGCACTATAGTAAATTTTGGAGAAACTTCTTTTGATAACCACATGATTGGGCTTATTGGTAAAGGCCCGGCATGGCCAGGTGCATAAGGCACTCAACTCATAATTCGAGGGTCGCGGGTTTGAATTCCCGTCACACCAAACATGCTCGCCCTTTCAGCAGTGATGGCATTATAATGTAACGGTCAATCCCACTGTTCGTTGGTAAAAGAGTAGCCTAAGAGTTGGCGGTAGGTGGTGATGACTAACTGTCTTTCCTCTAGTCTTACACTGCTAAATTAGGGACGGCTAGCGCGAGATTCAAAACAAACCAAACTTATTAGTAAAGTTGCACTGGTAACATTAAGTTCAAAAAAATCGGAAAAAATTCATGTGCGCTACGAAATAGGTGTACACATAAAATGTCTCGTGCAGAAGCAAACATAAGAAAAGCACAATTCACCAACATTATCGTTACCAGGTGTATAATTTCAAGCAAACCACACGATGCTCATTACTTAAATAAACAGTACATTTTATCTAAAAACATTAAAATCAACGGTTCGATTCTCCTCGGTGGACTCAGCAGATAGCCCGATGTGGCTTTGCTATAAGAACATACACACTCAAAAACATTCTTATGATATTAGGTAAATACATTGAAAACTGTGTGTTTTAATGATGCTTCAATGAAATATAGATATCAATTCTTTTTAATGATTTCCTTTTTATTATTTCTAATGTTATAGTCCTTTAGAACTTTTCAAAGAAATCCCTTTACGTTTAGGACAGAATATATTTCTATTATTTATCCCTACTTATCTAAGTTAAAGTATAGAGAACCCTCTAAAATGTGTTTTAATATATATTTTACAAATAAAACCACGCTTGGTAATATTTACGATCATGTATTAGTGAAATGCATTTTTTACGAAACACCAAGTTCCAAATGGATAATCATTTTATTTTAAAAATACTTTTATATAGACGTTTTCACGCATACGGAGAATATTATATAAATCTTGTAGCTCATTCTTGCGGAACTGTGGTCTTCAGTAAGATTAATTACGATGCTAGCAGGAGATATGACGTTTAAAATGCACCCTAAATGTGCTAAGTCAGATTGAGTCTCCCGTTACGGTACTGGTCGATGAGGATAACTGAATTTATTTGCATTCTCTTCGAACCATTTTCCTTCGATATGAGTGGAAATTCAGTGTTGCAGGATGGACGCTTGGGAAGGACGCACGTGTACGCTCTGACCATCACTTGCCTCAATAAAGGAAACAGATGATCCATTCTCTGCCACGAGAGAGTTTTCCGCACCATCACACAACCTCCAAGAGTTTGCTTTGTCAAAACAATATATAAGTGGGATCAAGCAAGGGTAACGTGGCTTAATGGCTTTGGACTCGTCGTCGGAGTGTTGTGTGTTCAAGCCTATCACGCGTCGATCCTGCTCAAGTTGGCAGTTAACTTTTGAAATGGACTGGCATCACGTGTAGGACCACGTGGTTACCATTATCATCTGCATGTGCCATTAGAATTTAACTAGCTTTACCAAGAATCTCGTATGTTTTAATTCATATTTTCATACAATAGATGAAAATGTGAAAGGCTAGGCTCTTATTAATTTGATAAAGCTTAAATGGTATGAATCTTAAATATGTTTGTGAAAATGCATTTTAATCTGTAAAGATATAATAAATAGCTTATTTATTTTAATCACAAAACGACCTTAAAGGCTATCTTCACTGAACACACTATATAAAAATTTTTAAGTTTGCTGGTGAACCACTGGGAGCAATAAAGTATAAGTTAATGTACATATACGTAAAATACAAACCACACACATACGGAGACACATTACAACCATCCAAGATTGGGGCACAAATCATAAAGTGAATCATTAGGTAATATGTCTGGATTTTATGAGGTACTGGAAGTAAGACCCAAATTGTACTGGGGGGTAGATCGTTTATCTAGTTTAACCTCGCCTTCGTCTTCTTCACATGATAAAGAAAAAGGAATTGAGGAAATGTGGGTGTTCTAGCCACAAATAGGATAAAATAGTAATAAGCAGAAAGAAATAAAGAATACAAGACATCAGTTGTCCTTGAAATTAGCAGTTTAGCTCCCAGTATGACGTTTGGACGTAACTACTAAGATATTAAAGTATTACTAACCCAAACCAAAGTTATCTGCATAACTCACATCTTTCGCCATTCTTTGCTGCTGTCTGGATCTTCAACGTTTCTAAAGAGATCGACACAGTATCAAGTCTTATACAGGGAAGGTGATACATACAACTACATTAGTTTACCCATATAAAATGTGAAATGTTCAGTAAGTAATTACAATTATTTCCTTAACAATAATTTTAGAGATTAATTTCTATTGAGCATATTATCATTTTGTTTAAATCACTTTTTTCCAGTTTATATAAATCCTATATTAAGGTTTTCTCATAAAATCTGTTAAAATCAATTTTTGTATTAGCATACCGATATTAAATATTAAGAAATGCACATTACTACAGGTTTTACAATACTTAAGATCTGTGAATATATAATGTCCCCCCCCCCTAGTGGTACAGCGGTATGCATCCGGACTCACAGCACTAGAAACTGGTCTTCGATATCCGTGATGGGCGGAGCAGATAGCCCATTGTGTAGCCACGTCATTAATTCTAAACAAGTATAATGCTCTTTATGGCAATATCTGCTACATTGTGTTTGTTTGTTTTTGATTTTCGCGTAAAGCTACACTAGGGCTATCTGCATTAGCCGTCCCTATTTTAACACTGTAAGACTAGAGGGAAGGCAGCTAGTCATTACCATCCACCGCCAACTCTTAGGCAACTCTTTCACCAACAAATAGTGGGATTGACCCTCGGATTACGAGTCGAACGCCTTAACACGCTTGGCCATACCGGGCCTCATTACATTCTGTTTGGAGAGAGAAAAAAAAAAAGTTTAAACGTAAAATAAATTATTTTACCATTAATATTACAATACTTTTTTTAATATTTACATCTAAATAATGTACTTCAGTATTTGATATAGAAATGCTCTTAGTCTGCAGAAATGTGAGATAAATGTTACGTAATGTAATTACTTATTCCTGGATTTTTAATGCTAACCAAATCGTCAAATCATTTGTATGTTAAAGAAAATAATTCCGAATATGGGAGAATTACTTATACATTTATTTTGGTGATAACAAAGATAGAAATTAACAACATAGTTTGAAGAATAAGAACCCATCCACAAAGCTACTATTTGTTTATAAACGTGCTTATCAAAATAAATGTAATTATTTTTAACGTAAAAACTGAATATGCTTTTAATCTTTTTACCTGTAAAAATTATTATTTTACATTTCTATGAATAGATTTATAATTTGATCACTGTTTATCACTACTACCAAATCATTAAGTAGTTTAGATGTGAACAGCGCGTATAATTTCATGTTTGGATTGTGTCTGCTAATTCTGTTTTATGTACATTTTCTTGAGTTTTTAAGTAGGTTCGTTGTTTTCAGTTGCCCCAAATTTGTATTTATTGTTTATATTTACCTGTAATATAACGAATACTTGGGGGCATTTTAAAATAAGAGTCCATTATATTATTCGCTAAACGTTTGGCGGTGGTGATGTTAATTAGTTTCTTTCTCTTGAGTCAATCACTTCAAAATTACGACTGCTAAGGCAGATAATTCTCAAGTAGTTTGTTGCGAAATTCAGCAAATACATTGATCGAAACAAAGTCGGTCATAAAGATCGACTAGCTTAAGCTCAGCTTAAATGAATGCTTTTAAACCTTAAACTTATATAAATAACACAGGTAAACGTTATAAGAAACAAACTTGACAACTAATAAATGCCCTCAGTCTAATGGACATCAATAGTAAACGTATTGGTCTGTGTTATAATTTACAATCACAAATGATGAAATCAGTCAGCCGGCGACACAACAACATATAATACAAGAGCACAGAATAGTCTAGCTTAAAAGAGTAAATTCAAAATTTGTGAAAAACACGTACTTAATTAAAATAGCCCACTCGAGTTGTGAGAAAGTTCAAAAGACCAGAACTCACAACAGATACACACATTTTATAGGAGTATTTTCATAAAACATATTTTTTATTTTTATTTGGCCCAATAAGGAGATTTTGTGATGGGTTCAATTTGAAGTAAGTGCTAACTATGGATTTAATTAAATATTAGATTGAAATAAGGGATCCAGGACAATTATGTGTACAGGCTAAAGTGAAATATTTAAGTGATCGTCAACGTATGGAGATAAAAAAAGCCCACAAAGTATTCAACAAGCCAGTACTATAATTGCAGTGGAATTATATGTCGCATGGACTCCGAAAAGTTTATATGTGTTACGTGTTGCTCTTGCCTTGTATTATGAGTTGGAAGACGTTTCTATGGCAAACTATCAAGATAAAACGTTATTTTGTCTATCTAATTAATTAAGCTCGTGGAGGTAGGTGTGTATAGTCTTGGTTAAAATGTTTGTCTTTTGTTCCGTGTTGATGTTGCTGTCTACATGCATGGAGTAGTTATTTAGTTATTGAATAAATGCCCTAGTAATAACAGAGAAGGTAGCATATGATGCGATAAACATGTATGGGTGGTTACTCTGCTTTGTATAAGCTGTTTTAACATTTGTTCATTAAAACATACATACACACCTGTTTTGTATAAAAGGGTGTGCTCTTGGTATAATCTTTTCCGAAATAGATCAACGTTTTCTTCGGACAATTTCTCTGTACTTAGAGTATAGTCATGCCTCGTCACGTGCTAGAAGTTATTAGAACATCAAATTGTTCGACTATCTGAAACTGATATTAAACAAACGTACATTGCAAGAATAGTAGGGTATTTTCCGTTTACTTTATCAAGAATCCTGAAATGTCATCCGGCTGCAGGAATCGTTGTTCCAGAAAAGTCTACAAGTACATACCGAAAATATACTGTTCGTGATTATCGTATTTTGCTCAGGTTGATACCTCAAGGTTAAATAAGTCTTGCAACATCTTACCAAATTAATGACATAAATAACAGAATAACAGTACACAAGATAATAGACAAACAAGTTTATTTTGCGAGACAATGTATCTGCAAATTGATATTAACCAGAATTCACCTCCGTCATTGTGTTACTTGAGCAAGACAGCATATAAGATACAGTTAGGACACTGGCAGCGTATTATCTTTATAGATACATCCTGTTTTCAGCTTGCCAAAGCTAAAGATAGGATTCATATTCGTTGTTTGCCTGTAGAATAAATGAAGGCAGATGTTTTCCTACAGGGTGCACACAGAAGCTGCCACGGTACATGTTTAGGCAGCTATTCATCATGGCGGATAAAAACGTGCTCTTCATATCCTCCAGAAAAACGTCAGTGGCGCCGCCTACAGACATTAAATGGAGACGATATTTCTGCTATATGCTTTGGCAAGTTCGACAATAATTTTATGTTCAGGACGACAGTGCCACTGCCCGCAGTGATCATATTATGCACAATTATCTCGACCAGAACGACGTTACAAAATTGCCATGGCCAGAAAGGTCTCCAGATTGTAATCCCATCGAGAACTGTTGAGCAGAACTAAGCTAGAAAATTGCTAACTACGGAGGAGTACATCAATAATCCTATCGATAGCATGTCACGTCGCCTTGCGGAGGTTATTAGAATACAAGGAGAACCAACAAAGAACCGAATGTTTAATATGAATTGGTATAAGATTACCGACGCAATAAACAATAATTTGTTGTTATATTTTGGTATTATATATGTTTTGTTAAGGTTTCTGTTGTGATAGGTGAAATACTGAATTACACATTTTTATATTGGTATGTAATAAAATTGTTTGCTTTTCTAATAAATCATTTATGATGTACATAGAACATGTCTCCTTATACAAATTACATATGTAGATGTTTAACATAACACGAATTTCTCGATTTGATAAGTGAATTTGTATTTCGTCTTAACAATAATCATTTTTATTTTAAAATATACAAACATTTTGTATAAGACTGTATATAACAAACGTTGTGAAATTGCAAAAAAAAGCATTATATTGTTTCTCACTTGACTAGAATGTAATAACACCTGAAGATGCACTTTGTGGTAAGTGTTTTGTCGATTCGCATTATTATATATTATTTTAGGCTCCCTGTTTTCATTAGTAATGCAAAGTAGACGGGTCTTATAAATCACTTAATAGGCTATATGTTTAAACACACTACCTATACAAGAAATTGAGTTAAGACCTTCTTAAGCATTATCAGTATATGAATTTCACATATACATGCCCTCAACATCAACAAAATTTTACAATAATAACAACGTTTGACAACTTTTATAAATTTGTTGCAAACGTGTTATTTTCTTTATAAGTTCTAACAATTAGCATTTGGCTGTCCATTATAGTTTTGATCAGAATAAAGTCTGGAAGTTGAACTTTATTAAAAGACCCTTTACGTGATGGATGTGAAATGAGCCTCTTCGTAAAGGTATGAGTGATACCAGTACCATTATGAGTCATGGAGGAGTCTGGAGTCATGCATACTCAGAAGACAAGCCTTCTCGCATTTACAGTTCTGCCAATCATATGTAGGTGTCCATATCACACATGATCTTAAGGTTTTAGGTGTTGCGGTGTGGCTTTAGCCAAGACACTATCAAAGTTTTGTTTTTGTTTGTTTTGAAATTTAGTGCAAAACTATTCTGGAGTTATCTACGCTGGCTCTTCCTAATTTAGTAGTGAGAGACTAGAGGGAACCAGCTAATAACACTAACCACTTACTCTCGGGCTGCTCTTTTACCGTCCAAATGCGTGATTTTTCATCACATTGTAAAACTCCAATGGCTAAAAGAGCGAATATGTTCAATGACTGTATTTGAACTCGCGATCTGCAGATTGCGAGTCGAATGCCCTAACTACCAGACCATGCCAAAACGTTACCCTACCAAACATTTTATGCTTTTGTAGCCACAGATTCCAACAATCATGAGTGCCTTTGTGGAATCAATGGGCTGTTTCTGCATATGTCCTAAACATAACACTGTTTAAAATGACTGAACCCAATGGCAGATAGTACCTTAATTATTTAACATTTAACGTTAGAGAAACGGATTTTTATATGATTTAGTTATATATCGTAATATAGGAACAATGTAGTAATGTAAAGTTGTTGGTTTTTATTTTGACGAGCAAATTACGCCTACTTTCGGTTAAGTTTGTGTGTAACGCTGTTAATATTGTCTTCTCTGATCTTCATCACCGTTTAGTGTTGGCCATCAGCTGTCAAAGTATTCCAACTTGAGACATAAGAAAGGTAAGAAAAGTATATTTCAAAAAACATTTTCAACCTAGTAGCCGAGACAAACTATACCACTCACATCCCGTACTTTTAACGTGGTGTTTTCTGCTTTAGCTTCCCACGCACCATAATCAGTTTGAATGCATTGTTCCAACGTCGTTGCACGTGGCGTTCATTCTCTCTTTGACTCAATCTCATTGTAAATATATGACTAAAAAACATATTCATTTCTTTTGAGAGCTTGTAACTGTAATTCTATATGCTATATAAGCAGATAAAGCTTAGATATTATTGTTTAAAACGCTTGGAAACTCGTTACACATACCAAGCTTCATGTACTTTATGTATTAAAAAAAATATTTTTTCTTTAATTACAATAATAAATTTTAAGAATTATAAATATAAGTTAGTTAAATCTATTATGGAAATAAATATATTGAGTTTCCATTGTATAATTCCAGCAACAGGAAAATATTTGTGTTATTGATTTAATTTTTTAAAATTGTTTCCTGTTTTTTTCTATTATAATGATAGTTTGTTTTCCTCTAAAAATATTTAATTTCAATATGTATTTTATTGCCTAGTTCAGGATGTAAACAGTTAAAGCAGTTAGACTCTAAAGCTTTGATTAGTTTTAGTATTCAGAGATAAAAACTTCCTAACTGATTTTTCTACCAAGTATGATATTTCTTCAATGCTATAAGTATTTTTTTCAAGAGTTTTATAATTACTATGAACTTCTGATGAAAGGTAAAATATCTATACAAGTCAGTTTGTTTTTGGAATTTCGCACAAAGCTACTCGAGGGCTATCTGTGCTAGCCGTCCCTAATTTAGCAGTGTAAGACTAGAGGGAATGCAGCTAGTCATCACCACCCATAGCCAACTCTTGAGCTACTCTTTTACCAACGAATAGTGGGATTGACCGTCACATTATACGCCCCCACGGCTGGGAGGGCGAGCATGTTTAGCGCGACACGGGTGCGAACCCGCGACCCTCGGATTACGAGTCGCACCCCTTACGCGCTTGGCCATGCCAGGCCCCTATACAAGTCAGAGAAAACAATTTAACTGAAATATACCTTAACGAACAGAATCAAATATAAAAATTAAGTACAAATATTTAGTATTATGTACATATAATGAAGTACGGCAGCCTTAAATGGCATCAACACTAGAACGTCATGATGTATGATATGTAAGGAGGAATACTAAAGTAAAGGTATATAGTCTTAGCAAGTGAGTGGGAATATAGTCCTAGCAAGTCAGTGATATGCAACATTATCCGGCATCAACAACAAAACAAAATACAGTTTATTCAAATAAGCAAAAACAATTATAAATTTCGAGTAGGTTATCATTCTGATGTTTAAAACAATTACAGTTTCGAGTAGGTTATCATTCTGATATTTAAAACAATTACAGTTTCGAGTAGGTTGTGATTCTGATTTGTAAAACAATTACAGTTTCGAGTAGGTTGTGATTCTGATTTGTAAAACAATTACAGTTTCGAGTAGGTTATCATTCTGACTTTTAAAACAATTACAGTTTCGAGTAGGTTATCATTCTGATTTTTAAAACAATTACAGTTTCGAGTAGGTTATCATTCTGACTTTTAAAACAATCACAGTTTTGAGTAGGTTATCATTCTGATTTTTAAATGCTACTATGTCCTTGCTGTTATTTTTGTTGTTTTTTGCACAACTGACAACGACATTTCTTTTAAACCTTAGGTTAGGTATACGCCTGGTTCTCGTTATTCCATTAGTTCCAAGCATGGAATAGTGGACTTCTTTACTTATGTCTACGACACTTTGTATACGTGGTGATAACTTTTTAAATATTTTTATTACACATAGGTTTTAAATGCTACTAGTTCCTTATCGCTTGTTTTATTCATGGCCAAATTCATGTCATACTTCTAATTAGGTAGACAAAATTAGTCATAGGTATATATTAGTTGTTTAGTTTTGTGTATACCTGGAATAAACAAAACAAATGTTGGAAACATTTGAAATGTGATACTATAGACAAATGATGAACACCAACTACTTAGAAATAAAACCCAACGAAGACGTATTGAGATATGTAAGAACAAAAATAAAACTAGAGACACGTGCACAACTTTGGGCATGTAACTAGATCTGAGAAAAAGGTTGAAAGACATTCTAATGGATAAGTCGAAGGAAGAAAAGCGAAAATACAGGTTCGATGACATCAGAAAATGGATTGGAAATAAGAAGCTTGGATTA
Source organism: Tachypleus tridentatus (assembly GCF_004210375.1). Lineage (NCBI taxonomy): Eukaryota > Metazoa > Arthropoda > Merostomata > Xiphosura > Limulidae > Tachypleus > Tachypleus tridentatus. Next base: position 97,561,308 of record NC_134828.1, read on the forward strand.
AGAAGTTGACTCAGACAGCGAGGAATAGGGAATCATAATTTCAAAACCAGGAAGGGCATCATACTGGAATAAAAACAGAAATAACCTAGGTAGCACTTCAATGTTGCAACGTACTTCCCTCAGCGGCTCAGCAGATAGATTCAAGGTTTATAATGGTAAAATTGTGGGTTCAATCCCGATACGCACACACTGTAGTTACATCATCACGAAGTTTCTTAACTCCTGGCAGAACTTTAGTTTGTCACATGTCAAATCTTTTCAGTTATAGATTGTCGTTCACTACAAGTAAACTCAATCTCTCCATCATTAAACACCCGTTTTGCATAACTCAAACGAGATTTCTTTACCTTATTCTTGTTATTCCATTAGTTCCTAGAATGGAATGGTGAGCTTATTTTACTTATGCCTACGACACTTTGTATACGTCATGATGATTCTAAAATATTTTTTATTACAGGACGGTTGTAAGAAATGTACAAAATGACCAAATGTATGATATATCAGGCTTTCCTGGAAAGTTACCTTATAGAACAAGAAAAAACAAACAAACCTAATTCTATCCCTCTTTCTTCTCTTTTTCAAAGATGGACTAATTATCTTATTTTTTCATTGTTTTAGTTTCCTATTCTTGAAGAATTTTGCCTGTCTGCAAGAAGGTTCTGTGTTTTAAATTTCCCAGGATGGACCTCACATTCAGGTAAAGTATTTCCCTGTTTTATTGTAACAAGTTCATACACTATTCAATTTGTTTGAAGCGAGTCAAACTCTGATAAAATAGAAATAAATACAGTAGAATTTTACGAAGCTTACAGTTTTATGTTTGTATATATTTTTAAACTATTGCTTCAATATTTACTGACAGGAAGCTTTATAAGTGATTTTCTTGAAAGAAATATGTATCTGTAATTGGAACAATTTCTTCCAATAATAATCTAAAGTCATTCCAAGGTTGAATGATGTTGTTGGGAAACCAAACTGTCGCTAGTCTATTTCATGTTGTATTAAATAATAACTATTCTGTCTCTTATTATTACTTTCTTTCGTAAATGAATGAAAATGGTTCATGTATCGCTTAAATAGCGGTGAAAGTTAGTGTAAGGATATCTGATTGTCGTTATTACACATGATATCATCAACGTTTTTAGCTCTGACTTATATAGTTAGTCTACTTTTTATCAAATTTCTTAATAAAACTAGAAATTATTTTCGTATTTTACAAATAACCAAAATATTTGTTTGGATTGTTGTTTTTTTAATTAAGCAGAAAGCTACACAATGGGCTATCTGTGCTCTGCCCACCACGGGTATCGACAACCGGTTTTTAGCGTTGTATATCCGCAGACATACCGCTGAGCCACTGAGGGGTCTTTGTTTGGATGTATCATCTTGATAAATTGGAGATCGGAATATTTGAATGTTTTTATATTAAATTTAAACATTTTCAATGCTTTCTGTAGAGTGTTTTAATCCAATAAAGAGTTATTTCTTAGCTTATGTATTAACTCTTTATTAAAATACATTTCGTTATTATCAGCTTAAAACATTTCTAATGGCAAGTGAGAATGGTACACTGATAATGCAATGTAATATTTGTTGCCTCACCTTGTGAAGTATTTTATAAAGGTTCATCCAATAGGAAAAACCTTACCAACTCATTGGTCAAGAGTTAAAAAAGGATAAGTTTTTGCCGTTTGCTGATTCCACAGAATTTACCTTTTTAATATATTTTATATTGCTCCAAAAAGCTATAGTGTGTCCAGTTTCTTATAAAGTTTTGGAATCTCGTTCTTTGAACACATTTATTTACGCTGATCTTAAACGTCATTGAAATGTGTATTCGGTTTTGGAAACGCTGAAACACAGAAAGTTTCTGCAGACAGATAAAAAGGCTTCAAGAAAAAGTAGATAATTGGTCCAACCTTGACAAATTAACATGTTAGGAAAGATTAAGGCTTTTTTTTTCTAGCAAGTAATTTTGAATGAAACTTACTACACCATAATTTGTATCCTTTCCTAATTACTTAGTATCGATGTTTAATGAAAACGTTTGAAAACCATCATCAAAAACGTACAAAAAGTGTCGTACACAATAATTATACATGACCAGCACTCTAAACTAAGAACTAATGGAATAACCAAGTTTATTTTCAATATGGAATGTATAGCTTAAGTGTATTACAAGTTGGTGGGCATTAATTTCAGCTACTGCAATTAAAGGCATTAAATATGCTGGCAACAACTTCAGTTTGATCTCATATTTCTGCTTAATTCTTTATCACTTTCTCATGAAAGAAACATTACAAATTAGCATGATATATGCGTTTCATAAAGTTAAATATCCCGTTTTAATTTAGTCATCTTTCTTTTGTGTTGTCAGTGAAAATGGCTTGTGACGTACCAGAGAAACCAATAACGTTACGTGATTAAACAAATACGTTCATGTTTGTTAGTTTAACAGTTTTCAGTTCCTATATATTTGCGAGTAACAAAGCGTTTCAAGGATATACTTTACCTCTATACCTTTCAAATTACATTCATTACTTACTTAACAGATCGCTACTAAAGTTACGAGAAATAATATATTATAGTGCTTACACTTAGGATTAGTTGTACGAAACTAAATATAATTACACGAAGAAACACTACAACTTCTTAATCAATGTAAATTTAGTTTCGTCTTTTAATCCTTCTCAGAATTTCTTATTATTTCTCATGACAATTGTTTGGTATATACAGACGTTAATCCAATAAATGGAATTTGGTTTTGAAATACTACAATTTCCGGTCATTTTTATGACTTCTGTTTCTGCAAATTAACCATCAATAAGCTGGTTAAATATTAAACACCGTATCATTTTAACTTCATGAATAGTTTTTCATCAGGTCAGAATTATAAAGTTTGTAAAAACGGCTGTTTAAGTTAGAACATTCAGAATTAAACATAGATTATTGAAAAAAAATACTGTTTCCACAAGTTAAAATCTAAAAGCTATGCATATATAGTTTTAAAGTTTCTTGTTTATAAATCTTCTTTTTGAAAAAAGCTATCTAGGAATACACTTATACAAAAACCATTAAAACAAAATGTCTTCCTAATTATGAGTAGATATCTTATTTATTTGATATTTTTTGAAATTTCTTTTTGAATCATATAACACAATTTTATCTAATAATCTCTAGATTTCTTGTTTCTTTAAACCAGGTATTTTTGTAAGCGCCTGTTGTAACGGATTTATTATTTAATATAAACTTTTAATTGAGTTAAATTCATATATGAAAATGTATATAGCTTATATTGTCAAATGTGTTCTGCAAAATCCCGCTTGTTCCCTAAAATTGCAGAAGATTCTCGAGTGAAAAAAATCAACAATTATTTTACGAAACCACTAGTGTATTGTTGAGACAACTGAAATTTCTAGAATGTCGCCTTAACGCTTATAAACCGACGCGCCAAGAGACACTTTATATTGTTGGTTTGATAGAGTTGGTATACTATAAACCTCGAAGCTATAACGGTGAGTAACGCTTGTTAATAAGAAAACTAGAGATGGTTTACAGAAACATTTTTAAATTTCGAATGATAGAAATCGTTTAACTTCAGCTGATTAACATTGGATATTAGTATTTCTACGAAAACATTATATAACTTCAGTATTGAAAAATTACAAATTAAGTCGACTGTACTGATATCAAGTCATAATTAGTTCGCTCATCGTGAACCGTCGATAAAATATTCAGTTTCAGACCACGTATAATACTCAACATTGTTTGCAACAACTTGTATATAACTCATTATTTGTAATAATTGTTATTATCAATTGTATTATTGTTTGTATATTAAAATATATTTGTATTAAGAAAGAAAATTTTGTGTATCAATCTTGCTGACAAATATCGTAAAAGTGATACACCAATATATTCAATTAAGTTCTAAATTGAAATTAAAATTTAACTCGTTTTCAGGCTATTTGAAATTGAAACGCGTAACATAATAAATTGGAGGATCGTATTATATAAATTACAATACATAACACTGTAATATGAGAAATAAGAAAAATACAAAGCATTTCATTTGTTAATGAGCTGCTAAAACTATTCATACTCTTCTGCAGATTTGAGATGGCTTTTGAAGATTATATATACCCTACGATAACTTACTATTGATGTATGTATCTATTTTGTACCGTATGTATCTGGTATAATAATAAATATCATATACTGCAGCCTGCTTATGGGTGTAAAAAGTGGGTAGCGTTACTAATGTTCTCTTAGTCCTTACAAAGCATCTCTATGTGTGAAAGTTACTTTTGAAATAGCATTTAAACCCATTTTTTCAATAATATTTCATTAAGTGTTTTTGTTTCAACCATGTAACAGTTACTGATGGTTTTCTCTGAAAGAATTAAATAATAATTTAATGATTACTAACAAAGGATGTCATAAAATGAACCGACTCTTCGTTTGTTTATCTTGAATAACCACAAGTTTGAATTTTTATAGTTTTGGGCATTAATTTTCATACGTTAAGGAAAATCGAAACAAAATCATTAATTATACATGCAGATGTTACCGAATAAAATCAAAGTATAAAGTAAAAATTATGATTTCTAACACGGTTTTGTTTATTTATGCTTTGCGGACGTTTATAGTATTATTATAGTTCGAGTTCATACGAAAGTGTCTTATTAGCAGTACTACCTAGAGGTTGTCTTATTAGCAGTACTACCTTGGGATTAACTCTTTAGTTATTATACTACTCATTCACGTGAGAAAGGTCTCGAGCTCGAAATCTTATTGTAGAAGAAACAAAACGAACAAATTGGTCCTTAACTAATAAATTAAGTATGAAGTCATGCAGCATAAATTATCAAAGTGCTATTCACAGAAAAATGTGATCAAAGAAACATTGTAACACAAATGTATAAATTGGTTGGTTTCAGCATCATTCATGGAAAAGCATTGTTTGGATGTTTTACTTAGATGAGTATGTTATGTTTTCTCTATGGAACTGAATAAATCAAAACCCGAGCAGATATCGACATGCTATAAATAAAACAGGTTTATCTCTATATATCATGTTCGATTTAGATTTTGAAAAAGCACACGAATGCTTTTTAATACGTGATTTAAAAATAACATTAAAGTGTTGGGTTTTCCAGTGGTCACAAAAACTATAAAATCCACACTATACAGAACTATTTTATCATAAAGGTAAATTCGTATATTACACCAAGGAAGCCTTCCACAGTGGCATAGTGGTATTTCTGCGTACTTACATCGCTGTAGACGGGGTTCCGATACCCGTGGTGGGAAGAGCACAGATATATAATTGTGTAGATTTGTGCTTAACATCAAACGAACATGTATAAAATATTTATATATTCGCTGCTCTTGTTTTAAATCAGAACACCTTAAGAATACGTTAAGCCGTTTCCAAGTTAAATTATATTAGACATTTCAGTGTTATCCGATATTTAAATGTATGAAGTGTGACAGATAATAAATAACAAACGACTCCAAAATATACCATTTTTAACATGAGGTAAGACCACATGAAGAGTAACACATGAATGAACAATAACACTATGTAACACAAATTTTGTTTCTGGATAGTGTGTGTTATTTATTAATTCGTTATGTTGCAAAAGTACAGAAAATGGCCATTATTCCCTTCAAGCTTTGCTTTTGTGACCTGGATAATGAAATTTAGAAATTAACCTGTTTTTTATTTAAAAACGGGCAAATTTACACGTTTTCATTTACATAAGGTCTGAATAAAACAACATATGAATCAAGATTTACATGTATTTATACTAAAGCTATACAAAAATGTTTAAACGTGAGTAGTTTTTCGAGATTTGCGACTGTAATGTAAATCCCTTTCACGTATCAGATCCCAAATATTAGGTCTCAGCATTCGACTTTGTTACATCAAGATCTCAGATCAAGTCATTGAGGTCTCTTTGGTTAGGATAGTATAGGATTCTCTCATCAGCTGCACCCCTGAAACTGTAATCTGGATCTTCAACGTCTATCTCCTCTTCTGATTTGCTGCTCTCATCTGAGGATGGCTGCTTTCTCTCTGACGGAGTGAGTACAGGGTGCTCAGGGCAGTGTGACGCTGAAGCGATGGATGATGGAAGGTCTGAATACTTGATAGCAGATGCATTCTTGCCAGCCCAACGTTTAGACGTGTCCACCATGCAGAAGTAGCAATTGCTTGAGTGGTCAGTGGGTTCATGCCAAATTCTTGGAATAAAGAACTTCATGGCTTTTTTTTTTTCCTCTCTGTACCATCCTGCAAAAGAGCAAAATAAAATTGTTATTATGAAAAATAAATTTATTTCATCCATAACTAATGTGTAAGAAGTTCATGCAAAATATTTTATGTGATATATTTCTATATTATTGGAAATAAAAAAAATAAATTAAAAGATATTTAAAATTTAGAATGTCTAAAATTTGTATAATATAAAATCTCACTATTCAAGCAAACAAAAATTGTCTGTCTTACCTTTTGGAGGCTTTTTGCAATGCTCGCAGGTAAAATGAGGTGCCCAGGGTTTGTCTTGATCGCCGACATGCATGCCAAAATATGTCATATGCTTCACACATTTCAACAGATGCTGTCACAGAGCACTTTTTTGCTCTTGTCTTGATAAATTGGCCACATACATAGCAGAATACGCCTGGAGAATGCTTGCAGCTTCTTGATGCCATCTCTGATAAAATCAGATAGGTTTATGTGTTCACTTAGGCAACTAGAATTAAACTGAAGTTTTGAATGGTGAGCCCTTGTATATATATTACTGAGGAAAGTTCTATAAAATTCTAAAAGGTTCTTGAAAGTTCTTGTAAGTTCGAGAAAATTCTCTAACTACTCAGCACTGAATCTACCTCGAATGTTCTGGAAAATGGGTAAATTTGAAAATTTTATTACCCAGGTCACAAAAGTAAAGTTTAAAGAAACATTTGGTCTTTTCCATTTACTTTGGGTATAAGCAATTGGGAAATAACGCTTTCTGCCGAGGAGCAAAGAAAAGTAAAAATTTTGTTACATAGTGTAATCGTTTCACTGTCTGGCGTTTCAATTAAATTTTATGTTTCATCTCTAATTATTAATACTGTTGATGTACCCAAACATATTAATTTTTATGTTTTATCTCTAATTATTAATACTGTTGATGTAAGCAAGCATATTAATTTTTATGTTTCATCTCTAATTATTAACACTGTTGATGTAACCAAGCATATTAATGTTTATGTTTCATCTCTAATTATTAATACTGTTGATGTACCCAAGCATGTTAATTTTTATGTTTCATCTCTAATTATTAATACTGTTGATGTACCCAAGCATATTAATTTTTATGTTTCATCTCTAATTGTTAATACTGTTGATGTACCCAAGCATATTAATTTTTATGTTTCATCTCTAATTATTAATACTGTTGATGTACCCAAGCATCATCTCTAATTATTAATACTGTTGATGCATATTAATTTTTATGTTTCATCTCTAATTATTAATACTGTTGATGTACCCAAGCATATTAATTTTTATGTTTCATCTCTAATTATTAATACTGTTGATGTACTCAAGCATATTAATTTTTATGTTTCATCTCTAATTATTAATACTGTTGATATACCCAAGCATATTCTTTTTTATGTTTCATCTCTAATTATTAATACTGTTGATGTACCCAAGCATATTAATTTTTATGTTTCATCTCTAATTATTAATACTGTTGATGTACCCAAGCATATTAATTTTTATGTTTCATCTCTAATTATTAATACTGTTGATGTACCCAAGCATATTAATTTTTATGTTTCATCTCTAATTATTAATACTGTTGATGTATCCAAGCATATTAATTTTTATGTTTCATCTCTAATTATTAATACTGTTGATGTATCCAAGCATATTAATTTTTATGTTTCATCTCTAATTATTAATACTGTTGATGTACCCAAGCATATTAATTTTTATGTTTCATCTCTAATTATTAATACTGTTGATGTACCCAAGCATATTAATTTTTATGTTTCATCTCTAATTATTAATACTGTTGATGTACCCAAGCATATTAATTTTTATGTTTCATCTCTAATTATTAATACTGTTGATGTACCCAAGCATATGTTACTTTACTCATTGTTTATTAACAACATTGACAACGATATGAATATTCTTCGGAGAATGTAAAACATGTCTTACTCACTTTTTATACCATCTGATCATAACTGAACCAATCAAACGTGTTTGCTTTGAAGACTAACCCTTGAATGTTCCTCTTCAAGCAAACGTTTTATTCATAGGTAATACAGTGTATTATTGGGCTGCGTTCGCTTCGTTGACTTTAAAAGGTTTTGTTAAAGAGTCTAAGTGTTTTATCTTTCGGCAAAGTTTGTATCCGAAGTTTTCTTACAAAGTATAAGTACTCTTTAATAAAAGAATACTCATTCTTGAATAGAGGCTGACAAAGCAGTGCTTAACAATAGAAGCCGCTCTGATCCCTAGAGCGGGCGGAAAATAAAACACAATGAAAATAGTCACCTGCCTTAAAAGCAGAAAACAAATAGCACACTATGACATCAAAAGAAAAGATTATTTATACTGACTATGAAAGTAGGCTTATAATTTACCCTAACATTAGGCTTGGTAAAATATAGAGCTTCGTATTCTTTTTTGTAATTCTTCTCTATTTTTTATGTAAATGTATCAATATTTTCAAATAAATATATAAATATATAACTGTCATAACTAGGGACCTTCTGCTAAACTAATTGGTTATTTTGAACAAAATTATTTGAAGTGCTTTCAAATGCTATGCTAAAACAGCGTTAAAACGGGTTACAAAATATTGCTTTAAAACTGAAATGCAGCTGGCATTTTTGTTTCTTTTCTTATCAGAAACGTATGATGATCTGAAAACTGGTGTTACGTGAAGTACAACTATGTTATTTTACATGTACTTTTTTGTAATTCTTAAATTGCTGAAGAAAATGTTGGACATTTTACCTATTGTTGTTCATCTTGGACGAGTCTCCGATTTATTATGCTATACATTACAGTCCAAAATTACTTGACATTTTCATCTATAAGTTAATTCAATGTCGACATATATAATATTTATTATATTTGCCAACAAGGTTCATATACACTATTTTCTTTCTTAAAGAGTACTGAAGAGTACCAGCAGTAAAACGTGCAGAAATATGATTCTCAATGGTTTAAGAATACAGTAAGGATCTAAAAAATGTGCAGTCAAAGTTTCAAGTGCAGATCCTGCAATGATACGTTAGAATGGGCAGTTGCATAAATCCGAAAATCTTTGTTTCCCTATTAATTGTGCTCGGCTTGGCCAGGTGGTTAAGGCACTCGACTTGTAATCTGAAAATTGCGGGTTTGAATCCCCATCACACCAAACATGCTCGCCCTTTTAGCTGTGGGGGCGTTATAATGTACGGTCAATCCTACTATTCGTTGGTAAAAACTAACTCAAGAGTTGATGATGTGTGGTGATGACTAGCTGCCTTTCCTCTAGTCTTACACTGCTAAATTAGGGAGGTCTAGCGCAGATAGCCCTCGAGTAGCTTTGTGCGAAATTCCAAAACAAACAAACAAACAAATTTATAAATTATGCTGCGCAACGTGTCAGGGTGCTTACGTTGCTTTAACTGTCAGGATTTTGGAAGATTATTTAAAAGAATACTTTAATCCTCAATTCAAGGTCAACCCAAGGATTAGTCATCATGCACTAAGTGAATGTAATTATGATTCCTTCTCCCAAGATGTTTAGGTAACAGGTAAAGCTCAAAATCATAATATACAGTACTATGGAAAAAAGAGACGTTTTTCATTCTTGAAAATAAGTTGGTATTACCCACTTTTACTCACAATGTAAGTAATTGAATAATGCCAACAAGCTAACGATTATTTGTTTTGGATTTCGCCTAAAGCTACACGAGGATCATCTGGGATCGGCTGGGAGGGCAAGAACGTTTGACGCGACTCAGGCGCGAACCCGCCACCTTCAGATTACGAAGCGCACGCCTTAACGCACTAGGCCATGCCGGGCCCTAATTTATAAATGACATATGGTTGTTGAAAGAACTGAATTCAACCTATAAACTTAAAAAAAACAAAAAACGAATTCTCGAGAGATGTTTAAACTGTGAGACTTACTTTAAACCAGATTTATTTCAAGTTTAAAGATGAGTACTTATCACTACATTATCAAAAATCTTCATTTCTTGTCACAGACGTTCAGGTAGATTTCGGTGTCCAAAATATTTTCAGTTTATTATTGTAGGTAGCAGCTTGTATATTTGTGAATTATATGTTTTTTTAAAACGTGCAAGATTTTTTGAATTATCTTTTTTACGCTTGATTGACACTTTTTTAAGGGGTGTTATGTTCGATATTTTATTTTTGAGGATGTTTTATACCCACAAACGAATATGCTTATTTTCCCCTTTCGCCTGCTTCTCCTTATTACTTTAAAATAGGAATGTTCTATCTTGAAGAGATCTGTAACATTGTATACCACCTATATAAGTTTTCACTGGATGCATTTCACTGTCGAATTGTCAAGAACCTACTCTAACCCTAATATTTATGCTCTAAAGATGTTTCCCGTGGCGCCATGGCACAAAACTGAGTCAAAATACTACTAAATTAGCACATACAATTAAGTTTTGTTTATAGATATTAACCTCTCGCACATTAGCTCAAGGGTGTAATTACCTACACCATATTTCATCAGTTAAATGTATTTTTTGAAAACAATATAATAATGAACTAAAGGAAATACATCATTAGTAATTCAGTTATCATCATGGTAAGTAGACGTACGAAAGGTTTTTCGACACGACTGAACGAACAAGCGTGAAGTATTTCCATAGATTAGCTTTTAAACTAGCTTATCTTTATACGAGCTTTAAGATAATTCCAAAATACGCTACCATCTCTTGGTTACTAACTGTTATCAAGCCTTCATTACTTTCATTATAATATGGTAGACCAGTTTAATCCCTGGACATTAATCTACTATTTTACGTTTTAATAACCATTACGTTTAACATTCTCATGCTCCAAAACGTTGGTTATCGATTTAAAAGAAAATGTAGTTTTTTATAACTCAATACACAACCATTTCACGACTTTATAGCTTCTGTTATTGTTTTCAATTTCCAGTATGTTCTAAACTCCCTTGAATAAAGATACAACAATGTGACGACTCGGTGACTACATGGCTACAATGAAATGATTTTATTCTGCTTAAATTTAATCGAAAAAGTTAAACTTTTAAAATGTCTTTCTTTCTATTCTATCATTCTTGTTTCCTGTTTTATTTCTTTTAGAATGAATAATAACCAAGGAGTCATTGAATGAAGCCTTATCTGCCATAAAAATGATTTTTATTTTCTCTTTTTCTATTGCTTCATAATAAAAACGTAATTAATTAAAAAAAGCTATTTAAAATGCATTTTTAGATGTTAATAAAAATCAAAGTTATGCGTTGTTTCCAGTTTTATGAAGTAGGAAAGTTTTCATCATGTTATTTCGAACACGAAGGAGAAAATATTTAAGGTAGATTTATTATTCATAAACATAGAGAAAAATGGAATATATTTTATTCAGTTGTTAATAAACATTGAAACTAGGGAAATCAAAATATAAATAATATGTAGTTTTAAGTTATATTGCGAACGGCATCTAATCATATATATACTTCTTCTATGAAGGTAAAAGGGAACTTCCTGAAAAACAAGGACTACAAAAGCCTGAAGAAGCGTATGGAGCTACACTATCAAAAAGATCAAAAGGTGATGCTAAGTTAATTCAATATTATTTTTCACCTTTTTCTGTAAATTCAATTATTTGGTATCACATTGTTATAAGGCTTATTTATAATGAAAAATGATCATTAGGAGAATGTTGCTTTACAGTTGAAATTTAGGCATTGAGCAAAAAATACTTTTAACACCATGTTCTTTTGTGTACTTTTAACACCATGGGTACCACGTTTTTATATTTTAACGTCAAGAACTTATAAAGGAAAACATTTAAAACGAATAATATTATATGCAAGAAAAACAAAATTAAAAAATATGAAACCGTGTATGCGTCATATCTCGTGATTTTAGAAGTACTACATTGGATGTAAGAAGAAGATAAAAGTATTGTATTTACCATCCTTTTCAAAATGTGTATTTTGTTCTAAAAATACACGGAGTAATTAGTTATGTTTATATTATTTACAAGAGTTTCTACTTTAATGGAATAGTTTCAAGAGATATAAATCCTAATTTTACTTCGATGGCTAACAACTTTTAAAAAAATATTTGGGTGTTTTCTTATAGCAAAGCCACAGCAGGCTATCTGTACATTGTTCAGTAAGTTGCCATTACAGCGCTGCAGACGGAACTGGAATTTTCATAAATCTCTGTGCTAAAAGAATATGTAATATCAATAGCAGTATGAATTAGTAGAAGGTGAAAAGCCTTTTATATTTCAAGGTGAAGCCAATAACGTATAGTTAACAAAGTTGAATACATTCTGGCTTTCAGCTTTGGGTGTGTTATAGAAATGACAGTCAACCCAATTAATCAGTTTAAAATTCCAGACAGCACCCTTGTGGCGGTAGGTAACGCTAACAGACTGTCTTTTGTCTGATCATAGGGTACAAGTATAGTGTTGGTTATATCTGAATCCTAAGAGCTTTTGACTTGACTGTGTAGCTCACATGCGCATGAAATGCCATTCAAGTTGAAAGCCCCTATATCATAAGTAGACTTCAAATAAATCTTTATATTTCACAGATTTGAAATGAATCAGCAAATATTACTTTTATTTTTTTATTAGAACATAAAATATTATAACATAATATTATAATATTATATTATATTGTTAACATAAGATCAGATATTAACAAATATGAAGAGAAATTTTCGCGCCCACATTAATTTTTCGTACTTCATACAGATCATTAATGTAAAAAAAATTCTATTTATCAAAATAAAATATTTCTAAAATAAAACTGTGGCTCAGCAGTAAGTCCGAACGTTTTAACACTATTGTGCGCTTAACAATTAAACAGCTTTACAATATAAAAGGAAACTTTCTGTATTCACCAAAGCTTTTCTTAATTACATTACATAAACTTTCACCCAGTTCAGACCCTACGACTATGAATATCTAGTAATACAGATGTTATATACGATCCCTGTCTTTCATTAAGATTGATTAACATTAGCCATATAATGAAAAGATGAAGACAAAATTTATCTTGAGTAATAAAATAAGCTTTAATATAACAGTAATTACATTTCTTACCACATGATTGTATGAGACGTACACTTTATTATGTTGTATGGATAAAGAGAATTCTATTTCTTTTCCTTCGTTCCCCTATGCGAACTTTCCATTTACATGAGTAGTTATGGGGACACCCTGCTGTCCAAAGGATGCCGTCTGAGGGATACATAACTATTACTGGGTGGGGTTAGAGGCAATGATGGTATAGGGCCATGCACCAGAGATGATTATGTCATAGTTCCAGGAAGTGGTACAAGAAGGTGTATTTCTTGGTTTAACACCATAGTCTACAAAGTAGCATAAGATTGGGTTACTAAAGCTATTGGTTCTATAAGCAGATAATTCAATAGGGTGATGAACACATCTTGGGGCGTCTCTACATGCAATTATGTCGTCAATGTCTAGACTTAATTGTATGCTCTCAAAATTAAAATTATTGTATTTTTATTATTTTATTTTATTTATAAAATATTTAAACGCAATAGTTATCGATACATTTTGAATAATTTATTGATTAATATTCTCACAATAAAGAAGTTGCAATCTGATATACATAAAAACACATCTACTGAGGACATATTTGTATGAAAAAGTTTTGCAACAAAGTCATGGACAAACATTTCATTATCAGCTCTGTGAAATCCAAGTTCAGCTATCAGTTCTTCTAGCTATATCTTCTTAGTTGAGGTTTTATGGAACCAGTCCTAATACATCAAAATATTCTCCTTTCTCATCTGTAACAAGGTAAATAGAGACCCAGTACCTAGCAGGTTTTTACGACTCTGATCCAGATTGATGGGTACAGTTTTTAAGGAAATATAACGTAGTTTAATTAATATGTGGAATTATACATGGATAGTGTTACCTTATGAAGGCTCGAGTAAGAGCGCTGAAAACTTACAAAGTAAAACGATAGAGTAAGTGTATAAGTCTACAGATACACAGTTGCTCTTCTGCATACTTAGGAAGGTGATTACTAACAAACACACCTTTTGACTTCTATTACATATACAAATACTGTGGAATATCAAATAAATTTCTGTAGTGTTCATAGCTGCTTAGATATCAGTTATGATGTTTCTTGACTAATCAATTTCTAAAATTGAGTGGAATTCTGCTAAAGCGAGATCACTTATAATATTTGAGTTAAATAGTGAATCTTCAGCAGACAGATTAGTTGACAGAGATAACACAAATAATGTATATCTTTCAGATTATTCGTTATATCCTGTATCTATTTCGGGTTGATAACTATTATTCTTACCATTTTTTCCGCTATACGTTTGCTATCGAACCTTTTTTAAACACTTAAAGACTAGGGTCATTAACATACATGCTAAACGTTATATTTTTCTGGCAGCAAACTGAAAAACTTCAACCTATTATAAGACCAGATTACACGTTTACCTATGTATAAAACAAGTAATGCTTTTCTTTCTATAAAACCGACAAAAAAACAGGAAATTATCATTCTGTATCTTTCAAACCTTAACTTTTTGTATACAATATGATTTAAACTTATAAGTTCACCAAAGCATCAGAACCATGTTTTACGAATGAACATAGTTTATAACTGAAAAAAAGTTGGCAGTCATGATCTTAAAAGAATCTATAATTATGAGTCAACTGGTTATCCTTTCATGTTTTATAAAACCAACTTTTTATCGATCTGTAATCTATGTTACAGCAACAATGTAAAACCACAGACGTGACAGTTATCACATATATTGAGAAATTTATTAACAAAATTGAAACACTAATATATCACTTACATAAACATCTTACTTTATAAAATACTGGAATAGCTTTCATACATTATGACCACATTACTACTTACTCATTTTAGATCAGTATGCAAGACTTTAATGACAGTTTACAAAGGAAAAGTTAGTGTATGATACTTCAATGACTTTATCATACTTTACAACAAAAGCATTTTACGATCACCTCAGTAATTAATTGAATACAACAGTACAGCAACTAGTAAAAAGTTCAGATAGAGTCAGATACAAAATATATTTTATATTCACATTACATTAACAATTAACTGACAGAAAGTAATTTAATTCTACGTTGTTCAGACCAGATATCAAATTTTAGATAATTACATGTCTAATTTGGTCTTTTATGATAAATTATACCCCATAAATACAAGTTTCTAACAAATATGTTTAAACATCTAATACAAATCTCCATTTATATTTTTTTATACAAAATTCATTCTTCATTTTAACCAAAAATGCTATTGTTAATATGCGTAAGTAAAAGAATAGATTTACGTATTACACAGATTGAAACATTTGTAAACAGACTTCAGGATACACTAATATTGTATTTAAAAAATTGCAAACGTTGTTTATGCGATACTGACTTACAACTCAATGTAATAATACTTGCGGCAATGGTTTTAGTCAAATAAAATAAATCATTTAGACTAAACATAAAGGACATTACCAAAAGTAATTCAAGCTAATAGATTGTAGAATTTTTTTTATCAAATTTTTTTAAAAAAATATATCATGTACGTGATATCCATAACTAATTTGACTATCCCCTATAAGACTGAACATTAGAACTTTTGAACCTCACATTACATCTTGTGCCACTCCCCTTCAGTGGCACACCGGTATGTCTACGGACACCGTTAGAAACTGAGATTCGATACCCCTGGTGGGCAGATCACAGATAGCCCATTGTGCAACTATGTGTTCAATTCTAAACAAACAAACAAAGTACCTCTCCCATATCACGTAAAACTGACGTTTTCACAGTAGCCTAATATGCTATCGTTACTAAACTTAAGCGAATTTACACACTTGTCAAGTATAACACATATTGAAACATTTACTAACGACACTACAAGCTAAAAAAACTATGACTTTATCCAAGATTTGTCATGAATAACGCGCATTCATTTCCATTTTTGAAGACTTTAAAAAGGAAATATGATAAGAATATAAAAAAAAAAGGTTTTAACAAGATATTTCAGTTTTGTTATTTATACGATGCTAACACTAACACCTTTACTCAATACACCTAAAGTCAAAACTATTCTGTTTGGCCAAAGCAAACTTCGAACTTGCTGAAATCTGGCCTTTTTTAATGTTCAGATATATTAATTTTCAAACAATTCTGTGTCACCTGCGATAAAAATCTGGCGTCGAAGACTTAGCTTGCAACATCTGTGTATCACATCGTTGTAAAATTCAGTTTCAAGACAACATGGTTCAAAAGTAATAAGCAACCACTACAGAATAATATATATATATATATATCAAACGCGAAGTTCGACATATTCTTACAGAAATTATCCACTATTTTTAACTGAGATGAATTTATATTACATAATCAAGCATCATGTACAAATTTATCTAATAAATTATTGTCTTTGTTTGTTTTTGAATTTCGCGAAAAGTTACACATGGAATATCTGCGCTAGCCGTCTCTACTTTAGCAGTGCAAGACTAGAGGGAAAGCAGCTAGTCATCACCACTCGCCGCCAAACCTTTGGGTTACTCTTTTACCAACGAATAGTAGTATTGCCGGTCACATTATAACGTCCCCACGACTGAAAGGTCGAGCATGTTTGGTGCGACAGGAATTCGAACCCGCGACCCTCAGATTACGAGTCGAACGCTCTAATCCACCTAGCCATGCCGGCCCCAATTATCCTCGCAATCCGGTACCTTATCTATTTTTAACGTGATAAAAATGTACATAATAACATCATGAAAATGTTATTCCTTCCACAGTACGAAGGCCCTGCATGGCCAGATGGTTAAGGCACTCGACTCGTAACACGAAAGTCGCGGATTCGAATCCCCGTCACATCAAGCATACTCGTCCTTTCACCCGTGTGAGCGTTATAATGTGCGGTCAAATCCACTATGGCAATATAATTATATAGTTTTCATATATTATTTGGTAAAATAGTAGCCCAAGAGTTGACGTTAGGTGGTGATGATTAGCTGCCTTCCCTCTAGTCTTACACTGCAAATAGTCTTCGTGTAGCTTTGCGAGAAATTCAAACCAAGCCAAACCAATCCACAGTATGAAATAGCAATCGCTTTTTATTCTGATATACAGAATCCCGTCTTAGCCTTATTTTCAGTGTTTGTTTCTGCTTTCGGCCTGGCATGGCCAAGCGCGTAAGGCGTGCGACTCGTGATCCGAGGGTCGCGGGTTCGCGCTCGCGTCGCGCCAAACATGCTCTCCCTCTCAGCCGTGGGGGCGTTATAATGTGACGGTCAATCCCACTATTCGTTGGTAAAAGAGTAGCCCAAGAGTTGGCGGTGGGTGGTGATGACTAGCTGCCTTCCCTCTAGTCTTACACCGCTAAATTAGGGACGGCTAGCACAGATAGTCCTGGAGTAGCTTTGTGCGAAATTCCAAAAACAAAAAACAACAACTTGTTTCTGCTTATTTTATAAAACCAAAAATAAGTTGAATGATAAGTTACTTGATTAGTAGGAATTACAGGCAATTGAATATTGACATGTTATACTCAATTATTTCAGTTAGTTGAGCCACTAGTGACCCAATACTTAGTGTGTATGATATGAATCGGAAATCCAAAGATCGAACCATGAAATGCAGCTGAATACATTCCGTACTTTTAGTAAAAAAGTTTTATGAACGGTGAATCTCCTGTTTGATTGAAAGTAGGCACAATGGATACAATTGGCTAGTTATTCTCCAATCTTGAAAAAACGTTCAAAATTTAGGATAGCTGTATCTGAATTCATGGAATTTCTAGCCTGGCGGTTTAGCCCTTATGTTGCATAAGATTGTTTGTTTTGAATTTCGCACAAAGCTACTCGAGGGCTATCTGTGCTAGCCGTCCCTAATTTAGCAGTGTAAAACTAGAGGGAAGGCAGCTAGTCATCACCACCCACCGCCAACTCTTGGGCTACTCTTTTACCAACGAATAGTGGGATTGATCGTCACATTATAACACCCCCACGGCTGGGAGGGCGAGCATTTTTGGCACGACCCACAGATTACGAGTCGCATGCCTTAACATGCTTGGCCATGCCGGGCTTTGCATAAGATAGCTTTCAGGCTATAAATTTTTTTTGAATTTAGTATATTCGTAATTCTTGAGTATTCTTAGCCGTTTCATTTGTATTTTAAATAAAAACTAGCTGGTAGTTTTTTGTGAGTACGAACTCGAAAAAATTGAAATTTCCTCAGCGATTGGAATTTAAAAGAAAGACTTTGCTTTAAATGAGGTTTGACAGCTAGTGGCCAATTTACGCTAGAGAGACCAATACGCATCATATATCATCAAGGTAAGGTAATATAAGAATTTCATCTGTGGTCATGGGCTCAAGAAGGAAAAGTGTCGTCACTAATGCAAGAGAAAATATATGTGGTAAATGAGAAGACATTAATAGAAACATTGCCCTTTTCACTTCTGAGTATTAAGTTGCAATTATCATAGATGAATTCTGGTTAAAATAGTTCCATTATTGCTGTAACATTTTTCTAGGTTTATATTTAAACATCTTTACAGCCTGTAGCCACTTAACATGAGATTGTTTGGAAATTAAACTATGACGGTATTATATGGTCTCAATTAACTTATTCAAGACGTCTCCATGTTTCTTTTAATATAATATTACGTTTCCTGTTGCATTCAGCTTCGCAGTCTCCACGTTATCCATTTTATCTTAACAGAAGAAAAGTACGTTATATTCATTTCATGACATTTTTGTAATGTTTATGTCGACCATCATCTCAGAGTATAAATTGTGTCACATCTTTCCTCATTTCGGACCATGCGAGATCTAGTTGTGAGCGTGGCGAGTTGCGGATCGGAGGGTCCAAGGTGTCATCTGCAGCATGCTTCTAAATGCTCTAAGCATCTTTAGTTCTGGGCTGTTGTAACGTAGAACAGTTCTTCATTAGGGATTACTATTTACATGTCACATAAAGTGCCATTCGTATCAGACATGCTTCAGATCTTATTTGTACCATGCATCAATTTACTGTTTTGAGGTGTGAAAAAGTTCTTATGTTTTACATTAATTAGTATCTCTCAGCAAAATCTCGTGTATTATTATATGTCATTTTCCATTTTAACAGTCTTAACTGTTATTTTTTTTAAAAATGGATATATAAATTTGGGCCATTTAAAATTAATTTTATTGTCTTTGTTTAATGGTTTTAAATAAAAGCTATATAAGTTTTTTTTTAAATAGATACAAATATTTTTCAACAAAACTAAATATCATTTTAATATTGTAATAATTTTATATTTTATTCAAATACTTTTTAAAAATATGTATACAATGTATGTTTTCTAATTTCGCGCAAAGCTACATGACGGCTATTTGCGCTAGCCGTCCCTAATTTAGCAATATAAGACTAGAGGAAAGGCAGCTAGTCATCACCACCCACCGCTAACTCTTGGGCTACTTTTTTACCAACGAATAGTGGGATTGATCGTCACATTATAAGGCCCTACTGCTGAAAGGGCGAACATGTTTAGTGTGACAGTGGTTCGAACCTGCGACCTTCAGATTACGAATTGAATGTCTTAACCTGCTGGCCATGCTGGGCCTATATACAGTGTATGAGAACAAACTCCCTTTTTTTCTCTATGAAAACCTGAAGAACCTTAATTAATAAGTTTAATTTTGTGTACGTATATTTACTGTCAACAATTTTTTGTTTTTTTTTATTAAAAAACAGAAAAAAAGTACAATTTTATTGTCTACAAGAAATGGTAATGATTACCGAATTTTTACTTTTCACGCTTTCCGTTTACTTGGCTTACCGCTACAAACGTCAGAGTTGTTAAGCCTTACTGCATGAATGTATTTTTGAGAAATTCAACGAATAAACTTCTTACATTACACTGAGGTTTTACTTTTGACCATAATGATGATTTGTAGATGCTCTTGGTTTCTTTGGTTTTTATTTTTCATCTATCATCTCTCAATAGGTGTTCCAGATCCTCAAAAAAAGAAAGAAGACTCTGAAACACCCGGAACGCCCGGTAGGTTTATAGCTCCATGCTATTGATTGTTCCATGTGGTAAGAGAAATGGCGTGGTTGCCACGACTACAACATTGAACTGAGTCTGTTTTTGTGCAGCCAGCTTCTACGTCCGCCATCTTAATAACTATTTATTTTGTAAGATATACCAGTAACGGACTACAGAAATCACAGATACAGTATACAATAATATTATAGGAAGTGAATATTTTTCTGAAGTTTAGTTGTTCTTTTAATTCGACGTTAAAAAGCTATTTTTTATAAATGATAAGTGTCAGAAAAATCAAAATAACTTAAAAAAAAAGCCTTTATAGTAAGTGAATAGTGTTTATTAGGTAACAAAGCAAGCTTTCAGTTTGAATAATTATAGGAACTTATTTCATATTGTCACACTAAATAAGAATAAAAGGTTAATAGGAATGTGTCGAAAGATATTGTTTTAATATATAATACTGTACTTAGATAAGGATTTCCATGTCTTGGTTAAGCTACTGAGTACGAATGCTGATCCGATTTGTGTCTAATTTCATTTGAAAACAACAGACAATCATGTGTTAGTATGGGTTAGTACATGTGTGAGTGTATGGATACGTATATATATCAGTATAGATACATACGTGTGATAGTATGAGTAGGTATTTTTGTGTGTGTGGATACGTATATGTGATAGTATGGTTAAATATATGTGTGTGTTTGGTATAACAAAACCATGAAATATATCTTTATCACCTGCAACATCAACTTTGTTTCGTCTGTTTGTTTGTTTTCAATTTCGCGTAAAGCTACTCGAGGGCTATCTGCGCTAGCCGTCCCTAATTTAGCAGTGTAAGACGAGAGGGAAGACAACTAATCATCACCACCCACCGCCAACTCTTTGGCTACTCTTTTACTAACGAATAGTGGGATTGACCGTGACATTATAACGCCCCCACGGCTGAAAGGGCGAGCATGTTTGGTGTGAACAGGTTTCGAACCCGCGACCCTCATATTATGAGCAGAACGCCTTAACACGCTTGGCCATGCCGGTCCCAACTTCGTTTCATGTTGCTTGTATAAGACTTATGAGTCATCTATTTGTATGGTCTTTATTTTGCTGGATAAGTTAAAAGAAGAAAGACAGACATCACCACGTATGCGAGCAACTTAAAATGAAATTAATTTTCAGTTGACTTTTTGTAAACAATTTTTGTTGTCTAGAATTTAAAAAAACTGTATTGATCTACTGATTTTCTTTTACTTTCTGATGCTTTCTACTAAATCTATCAATCTATGGAAGTATGTGTCTCTAAATGAGATTAATAAATTTAAATATTTCATGGTTAATTTCCTAGTCTTGTAGACATATAAAGGATTTTAAACAATCGACGTCTCAGAATGCAATGGTATTGGTGATAGTTTTGCTAATATTTATAAACATTCGCTTTTGACTTGAAGTATAGTATTTTTATTCATATTTTCAGAAAATATATTGCATTAAATATTTCCACTCTACTTGTCTAACTGATAACATCTTAAACATTACTTGACAATAAGTTACATAACTTACGGGCCTTTCCTGGTTCTCTCGTTAATATCTAAAAATGCAAAACATGTATATTTGATCAAACTGAAAAATAATATAACAGCTTGGCTTACAAATCGTTGTTTACTTATTGATTACTGTATTAAAATAAAATGTTTCCATAGTGAAGTAAACTTAGATTTATTTAGAGATTTATATTTCTTTGTCATGAATCAAACATATTTTGGAAATAAAAATACTTTTTTTTTCATTTTTCAAAAGTATGTTTGTGTTTTAGAGTTCGCATAAAGATACACGAGGGCTATCTGCGTTAGCCGTCCCTAATTTAGACGAGACGGAAGGCAGCTAGTCACCACCATCCACCGCCAACTCTTGGGCTACTCTTTACCAACGAATAGTGGGATTGACCGTACATTATAACGCATTTACGAACACGCGATCCTTAGGTTACGAGTCGACCTCCCTAACCAGCTAGCCATACCGGGCACTTTTCGAAATTAAGAAGTTGCTTTAGAGCATGGATATCGAAAATATTTATCTATCTAAGTCGTACTTGCCTAGAAATGAGATTACAGAATAGACTAATGTGTCACTTTTAATACATAATCATTAATTTTCAGGTCTCATCTTTTAATATTTGTAAATTTTGTATTTAGATCTAGAGGATACTTTCAAACATGTCTTCTTTCTGTAAAAATAATCTATGTTATATTTATAACTGAAACCAGTTAACTTATATTTAAACAAAATCGAAATGTCTGTTCTCGGAATTCGTGATTATAAACAATTAAAGATAAGTAGCATTAAGAGTTATATTTATTTTATTAGATATTAATGGGTAATCAGATTTTTTAATAATTTTATATATTTTTTTGTATTTATATTCTAATTGCAGAAGTAAACACTAAGAATTACTTCGAGCATCATAACAATAGTCACTGGAACTCAAATATGTCTTTTTGTATCATGCGTCATATAGACTTTTATATAGTCGTAGGTAAAAGACATTTAGTAAAGAGGAACTAAGGCACCTAAAAAGGTCGCTCTGTCAATATCAAACATAGCTTTCCTTGTTACTCCTAATTTTACTTCTAAGAATAATTTTTAAAAATATTCGAGCTCGTTATAAAATTAATGGAAATTGTCAAAGTTTTAACCACCATTGTGCTCTAGTTTATTAACGATTTATTTACAGTTCTAAACGGACAGAATTTCTAGAATGCATGAAAGGCAAAGATGGTGAAACAGTGTATCTAATATATTCGATTGTATGTTACGATAATTAGAACAACTGTGATCTTATTGCAGTTTAGTAGAGCAAAGCTGAAGTGTATATATTTAACATCACAAAACATTACATGGTGTAAATCAAAATCCTAACTCTGAATTAAATTACACTGCTAAATTCGCGCCCGCGTCGCGCTAAACATGCTGCCCTCCCAGCCGTGGGGTGTATAATGTGACGGTGGACTGCTACCGCAGATAACCCTCGTGCAGTTTTGCGCGAAATTCTAAACAAACAAACGTACTGACATGCTTAGTTTAAGTATTTAGAACTGATTCACATTTTTAATCATTTATATTTTTCTTTTTTCAAGCAACTGCATAACGTATTCATGTGTATAGAATGTATAAAGGTCTGATTTATTTAATTTAGTTGTCAAAATGTATGTAATAACTGTAAATGCAACATCATGAAAATGTTTGTAAACACAGTGTAAATGCAACATTATGAAAATGTATGTAATAACTGTAGATGCAACATCATGAAAATGTTTGTAAACACAGTGTAAATGCAACATTATGAAAATGCTTATAAACACAGTGTAATGCAACATTATGAAAATGTTTGTAAACGCAAAACTATATGATATGAGAGACGAGAAACTTTCATAGGCTTCGCAAAAGTGAAATCCAATATAAATGTATTTAATATAAATGGAACTACCAGCTCAAAGTTTCAGGTACAAACAACACATGAAGACATTTAATACTAAAAGAAAGTTTAACAAGACAGGAAAGAGAGAAACGTAGTTCCAAAACGTTCAAAATATTGAGAAGTTACATTTCAGATTATCAGTTCTTTTTATTTCCATTAAATATACTTGGAGTTACTTTCTCTCAAATAACCATACTTTTAAATATACATATGTATACATAAGTGAAGACAAGACCTAAGTGATTCCACTTCATATTCGTTTAATAACAAAATTTCTACTTAGTCCTTAATGATTTTTTATCCTAAATCTTTACTGACATCTTTTGTTTCATCTTGCTCACAGGGATTTATCGTTGAAACGAATAAATATCTCAATAAAACGAATATATCTCAAACCTAGGTCAAACCTTTTCACTACTTTATCCTATGAGTTTCTATCTGCAATGTAAGATTAGCAAGAGAAATAAAATGTAAGAATTGAAAGGTAAAGACTGAAACAAAAGTTTTAAAGGCACCGAATATTAACTGTACATTATACTGTGCTGTATTAGTATAAGCAAACCCCTAAGTTAATGCTTTAAACTTTTATTTCAGTGCCACCTACAATTGTGGATATCGAAAATACATCCATCTTAGAAGTCCATGAGGAAGATAATGTGTACCTCACATGTTTAGCCTCCGGAAATTCTGTTCCGAAACATATCTGGAAAAGAGAAAACTCCGAGTTTATTGTGTTAGGAAATATTAAATGTAGGTATCAACAAGATATTTAGGTTTTGGTTTCATTTTCATGATATATATGTTAATATCTATTAATCTATTTACAAATATATCTTAATACAAAGGATTGTTTCTTTGTTTGTGTCCAACTGACCTACAGTATAAATTAATAAATTGTTAACAAATGTCAACTTACTTTATGCTTTATTCATGGAACATATAGTGTATTTATGTCTTCATTATTTATACTTGATATTATAAACGACGGTATAATTTGGGATTAATTCATGTCATACCTTTTTGTAAAACAGTATGTTGCACAGCAATAGCCTTAGTTTAGCTGTGCATGTCATGTTTATATTTTTTTCCTATAAACATAACATGCGCAGCTAATCTAAGGCTACTGCTGAGTAACATACTGTTTTATGAAACGAAATCAAAGTGTGTCTCACATTCTCAGAAGATTTTATAAAGCCATGGCTAAAGTGTGGAAATATATTACTATCATGTTTAAATAATAGCAATATCATTAATCATAAATAAAAATGAGTTTGTAAAATTAACAAAACCAATTATACGCAACAAACTGGTTAGAAGGGTATAATTTCATTAACAAGTACACAAAACATTAAAACCTACAAAGGTATCAGTGCACTAAATTATCAGTTTGATAATCTCGCAATAACTTATGATATTTTTAACTGGAAACCTATAATATCTTTCCTGGTTAGGCTATCTCACTTGACTTAGATTAGGCCTTAAATCACACACTAAGCTAACACTGCGAATTAATCTTCAAAATAGTAAAACATTATTGGTAATAATATTCGAAATTATTTTAAACATTATACCAATGATATTAATTAAATTATTTTGATTGGAATATGTAATGTATCATTAATTAAAAAGAATATAAAAATTATTCGTTTTCTACCTACGTTTTGCTACTAATTCCTGAAAAAGGAATTGTATCAATAAGAGCAAATTTCTACATAATTCTCTTAAACAACAAAAAGTTTCTATTGGAAACCAGTTTTGATTTCAGGAGTTGGAGATTAGTTAGTTTTACATTGAAGATATTTTTTGAAACTTCTATTCTTTATATGTAGAACTGGTAGAGTGAGGATACAGAAGAGTCAAAGTACAAAACACTAATAATGAAGATAATGAAACTGATGAGCCAGTTACGGCCTATTGAGATTCTTGGTTCACAACTGTTGCAATATAAACGCCTATCAAATCCCATTATTCGGTTATATAAAATAGATATAATAGTTGGCACTATATACTGTTGATTAACTGCATTTCTCCTCGTCTATTAAAGACAGCTATGCGCAGGTAACTCACAAAACGGAAAATTGGTACTAAAACGTTTATTCAGTAAACTGAAATCATATGCTTATATTAACAAAACTAGTGTACTAAAGAGAATTGCAATGAGTATTACTTACAAACATCTTATCCAACGCCAAAATCAAGCCTTCCTCACGTGCGCTTGCATGCGTAAACAAACATATATTTCAATTAAGAGCAGCAGCCAGAAGTAATAATATAAAGGCAGTCCCTAAAATCTAGCAGAAAGATAATGCGTACATGAGATAAATAATAAATGTAATAAGATGACTTAATGAATAATGAAATTTTATGAAATTTAAATACAACAACTGATAATACTGACACGAGAATCAGAAAGTGTGTGTGTGACAGACATCGGGCTGTCTGCTGAGTCTAGCGAGAGGAATCGAACCCCTTATTTTAGCGTTGTAAATCTGTAGACTTACCGCTGTACTATCAGGAGATGAGAATTGGTGAATGATTAACTTTCGATTTTTAAAACTATTTATGCATCACATTCCTTGTGGGTAGAGTCCCTGACTCTATTAGTTATAGGGTTATTAATGATACACGACGCAACCCCAAAATACATAGATATATATAAATATAAATATATCATTAATTACAGCTAGAATTCTTATGGACCACTATGTATTTTACACAGAAAATGAGCGTACTCAAACAAAATCATAGTTACCCAGTTGGATGGAAAATGCAGCAACTTATTGCGTCGTATTATGTCAGCTTTACAAAAGTGTCATCTAGGGTCATATTTCGCACGTATAAAAATGTGAAATCTTTTTAAGCCTTTCACTGAATTTTTAGCCCTCTAGTTACTCAACAGTGAGTTTGAAAGCTTATAACACTACAAACCGGTTTCCGATACCTATGGTAGGTTTGACGCAGATAACCCATTGTCTAGCTTTGTGTATGTGTGTGTTTTCGTTTTCTTACAGCAAAGCTACATCGGGCTATCTGCTTTGTTCACCTATGGGAATCGAACTCCTGGTTTTAGAGTTGTAAATCCGTAGACTTACCACAGTTCCAGAGGGGGACCTAGCTTTGTGGTTAACAACAAATATAAATCTAATAATCTAGCAGTGAATAAAATTAGTCCTAGGGCTAGCCTATGAGGGCTAAAAATTTTTTTGACAATTCAGTTTTGTTTTTGAATTTCGTGCAAAGCTACTCGAGGACTATCTGCGCTAGCCGTCCCTAATTTAGTAGCGTAAGACTATGGGAAGGCAACTAGTCCTCACCACCCACCGCCAACTCTTGGGCTACTCTTTTACGAACGAATAGTGGGATTGACCGTCACATTATAACGCCCCCACTACTGAAAGGGCGAACACGATTGGTGCGACGGAATTCGAGCCATCGACCATCAGATTACGAGTCGAACGCCTTAATCCACCTAGCCGTGCCGGGCTTGGCAATTCTGAAAATGATTTATGAGCACAGTAGTGATGATTATAAGGAGTTAAGAAGCGAAATTGAGATCATTGTTTTGTTGGTGAAACTGCTAGTGATATAAAACCAGATAATGAAAGCCGTGGTGATACTGATGAAGAATTGGAAGTTTATCTGTTATAAAATAAATAAATGGGGGAAGGAGGTATTAAACACCAAGACACTAACCAACTGGTGGAAAATCCTGTGCAAATGTTTATAAAGAAAACAATAAGCACAACTTGTTATGCCAAAAGATATATTGATGAAATATTACTGATATTGATATTACTGATCAATATATATTGATGTAATATAAAATATATTACAAATATTTTATTTGTTCTCATTATGGACGAAATACTAAAATGGACGAACAAAGAAGGAGAAGCAGTACTGGAAGAGAAATAGAAACACTTGGACTCTCATAAACTGAAATATAGTTTTGGCGTGCTGATCCCAGATGATGTTTATAAATCAAATAATGGAGTGATTACCAGCTTTGAAGTTAGACAAATAAAAGGTCTGTTCTTCCACAAGTAATTCCACTTAAAAGATTTCATCAAACGTGAAGATGCATTCGATTTGAAAGTCCTGAAGAATAAATAAAAACACAAACCGTAGAAGCAATTGATACTATTAAAAGTACCTTAAATAAATTTGTGCTAACTCTTCAGAGTGTATTTCAATTCACTGGAAAATGTAACTATTGATTAAACTTGTCACTGATTAGAGCAGAAGTAATCCAACAACAAATGTGTGACTAATTGCAACAAGATCCGACTGCAAAATCAGAAACGGTGTCACAAGAAAACGCTGTCGCTTCAGCTTCTGCTCTCAAGAAATACAAAAAGATCGCAGAGACATGTGTGTGAAAAGTACAATATTTTGTGAGTAAAGAGTACTGTGTGAAAGTTGAATAACTGAAGAGGAATTTTCAATTTATTGATACGATTTTGCACTTATCTTATTTTTTATTTTTTAAAATCCTATTTTGAAGCTTCATAATTTGAGTATTATTGTTTAAAATTGTAAACAACAATATGCCAAAAGAAAATAATTACAAATGATAAATTGGATAATTTCTTGTATATTAATACGTGATTGTTCATATAGGATCCACAAATACTGAGTGAGTATGCAAAAGTATGCAAAATTTGGGTACTTTTAGGGTTAGCAAATACTAATCTAACTAAAATTTTTAAATTGTGGAATATTATATACTGAGCTGTTATATAATTTACCATAGTTCTATATTATAATTATAATATTTCTAACGTACTTGTGAATGTAGCAGGAAATGATATTTATTTATTACTTTAATAAAACATTAACATTTGATTACTTATTAGAGTATCAATAAATTAACATCTCAGGCGTAAGTAAAGCACATGTATTTCAAGCTAGCTGTAACTGGTGATTTAGCAACACTGTCTTTTACTGACAAAAACTATACAGGGATTTTAAAAGAAACAAAAGCTATACACTAAAGTAATGTATGTTCGTAATAACTAGTAAATTTTATATAACTTTCAGTGAAGATGGTAGAAGGACACCATTTGAATGTCAGCAGAGCAACTCGTTATGACATGGGGTCTTACTTTTGTGTAGCATCGAACGGTGTGGCACCTTCAGATTCCAAAAAAATACAGTTAAGAATTACATGTAAGCCATATGTTACTTTTATTAATATTTTCAAATAACTCGTTGTATACACATTTTAATTCTTTCAATTCCTTTGCAAAACGAGCAAAAATTATTTTATTAAATAAATTAAAAAAAAATAGTTCTGGGAGAAATATTTCTAAGGTTCCAACAAATATAACTATATTTTTAACACTTCAACTATAAGTAACCATTGGTTGTTGTTTTAAAACGGTTTGTCTTAAAAATATGAGCATTTTGTAGTTTCCGAAATGTTGAGCCGTCAAAATTAGGTAATTTAATTTTTCTTCAGTTTTCTAAATGGAAATATATATTGGATATAATCTTCAAGGAAGACAACACGAGTTGTTTGTGTAAATCAGAAGATCGTCTAGATTGCTATTTTAACCAACATTACCACAGACGCTCATGACGTTTCTTGATTTGTTTTAAACGTTAAAGTTGGGTTTGTCTAATCCAGTACAGAGTTTCGAGTTGCCTTATCACATTATAACATTATCATTATGAGTAATGTAAAGATATCATTTCAAACATATAAAATTAACTTTTATGGATAAGTTTTCAAACCAGTAAAATTCACAGTCAACAATTAGCGACAAAACTGCTCATCGAAAATGTAGATAACCAAAATTATAAAATGTATTACCAATCAAAGATAAACAAAATAAGAAACACGTGAAAAACGTTGATACGTCATTCTAACCAAACAACTGGGTAATTATAAAATATGTTTTGCTTCCAATTCCACTTTTTGAAGTTATAAAAAAACTACTAAAGGAAAACTAACAGAAATAGTAGGGTTGACAATACTTAAAATTTACTGCATTTTGTAACATATATAATTCAAGCAAAGGCTGAAATTAACAACGATTCATGTTGAATTTAATTTTTTTCTCATTGCTAATTAAACAGAATGGAACACCTTTAATCTCAATTGCGTTGCTGTTTTAATTAGCCATTTACAGAATAACGCAAGCAAATTCGTAATCTACTTCAGCTTGACGCGCAGATGATTTCAAACACTGTAAAAGCATAGTTTGTTACTATCACCTTTATCAAAAATTCATTAAGCTATGTCACATGTAGGTTGAAGCATAATTATTACACAACTAATGTCACGACGTATTACGGCTGTTATCAAGACATATGGTTGCGAAGTGCATTATTAAGCTGAGGTTTCTAACATTTGAACTCATGTTTTATAAATATTTTTAAATGTATTTCTGGATATTGAATATTTATATGCAGAGTTTTGAAACAGAAACAGTTTAAAATTAATGTTTTGTAAACACATTGCACTGCACTAAGAGTTTTTCTTTTAATGTACATTTTCTAAGGTTTTCTGGGAAAACACTTTTCAGCTCACCTGGTCCTTTCTTTCATTTCAGTCTCTCCTGTGGTCAAAATAATAAATCCTATTGTCGCAATGCGAAAAAGATATTTTGCAGTTTTTGAGTGTTATTTTGAAGGTTTTCCTCGGCCAATGACCTACTGGCTTTACGGTGATGCCAAATTCTTGGGGCCAAGCTGGAGGTACAATGTTACAGAAGTCATCAACCACTTTGCTTATAAGATTATACTTAATATTACGTATGGGGATCGTAAAGACTTGGGAATCTATAAGTGTGTCAGCAAAAATACCAGAGTAATAGCTCAGGGAGTGTTAACATTATATGGTAAGAATTTTAGAATTTTCAGCACTTTATACAGAAAATCTGTGTACTTTAACTGCATGTACAAATTTGTAAATGTACTGACAAAAATATCTTATATACTTTATTTCGTGATAGGCCTTTAATTAAGTTTGATGTTCCGTGGCGTCGAGTAATAACTAAATGTTCCGTTTTTTTATAAAAGTTAAATTATAGTTCATGGTCAGATCGTAACAAACAATCTTTTAAAACTGTGTTTTTGTTCTTAATTAATATGAACATGTCACATGAGGTAGTATTTTATTCACAGAAATTGACCCTTTTACAGAAGAACCGAAAGGAAAACACACATTGAACGAGAAAGGTATGCCAGATGTTTTATATTTTAAAGTATACTATGCTCTTGTGTTGTACACTTACAAATGTAAAAGAGAATCTGAACTGTATGAAAGCCAGTGTGAATGTGTGTATGTTTTTTATTACTCTTGATTTCTCTAAGTAAATGAAGTATAAAAGCTATTATGAATTTTTCCAATTTTAAAAGTTCAACTACTGCCTGCCTATTACAGTGTTAATGACGGGGGTTTGAGGAGCATGTGAGGAGTGTGTGTTACGTGAAACCTAATAAGTGTTGTGAGTGTTGATATAATAAGCCTAAAGTAAAGACGTTGTGTAAAATCATTCAGCCTAGAGACAAGTTCATAAAATTTATTACGAAAGTAAAAATATCACTTGAATTCTAAACTTATATCGTTTCTGAATTAAGCTATTTCCTGTTATATCATTAACGTTTTTAATAAAACCCACAACTCTTTGATCAATGGAGACTCTTAATTAAGAATTCTTTTTTCCACTTTTGTTGTCTATACATTTCATTTTACACTTTCAGTGCAAAGACTAATAACAATATTAGGTTATACTTTTGTTACTAGGAGACATGACATAAAAGCCATTGTTGGAAAGTAGATTTACAAAAACGCACTGGCGTTTCTGTGTATTAGAAGTTATTAACCTAATTGATTTTCATTAATGTTTATTCAATGAATACTCCGCGAATGTATTAGAGTAATGATTTTAATTTTTATTGTCTCACAAAGGGAGGCCCGGCATGGCCAATTGTGTTATGGCGTTCGACTCGTAATCTAAGGGTCGTGAGTTCGATCCTCGTCACACTAAACATGCTCGCTCTCTCACCTGTGAAAGCGTAATAATGTTACGGTCAATCCCACTATTCGTTGGTAAAATATTAACCCAAAAGTTGGCGGTGAATAGTGATGACTAGCTTGCTTCCCTCTACTCTTACACCACTAAATTAGGGACGGCTAGCGTAGATAGCCTTCGTGTAGCTTTGCATCAAATTTAAGAAAACAAAGAAACAAAGCAACGTATCTCCTACTTGCCTAGCCCGACATGGCCAGGTGATTAAGGCACTCGACTCGTAACACGAAGGTCGCGGGTTTGAATCCCGTCAAATCAAGCATGCTTGCCTTTTCAGCCGTGGGGGCGGATTAATGTGACGGTCAATCCCACTATTCGTTGGTAAAAGAGTAGCCCAAGAGTTCGCGGTGGGTGGTGACAACTAGCTGCCTTCCCTCTAGTCTTACGCTGCTAAATTAACGACGGCTAGTGCATACAGCCTTCGTATAGTTTTGCGCGAAATTCAAAGCAAACAAATCTATTTGGCGAAATCAGAACATAAAGAAAAAACTGTACTTGTTAAATAACGGTAGATATATGTTTGTTTCTCCAGATTAATGACACAGCTATCCTTTAAACATAAATAGATACGAGAGTATTAAACAGCAATGAAACACTTTGATGTTTAAAGCTTATACTTTACCTAAATAATTAAAACTCAAACCTATAAACATCACGCGGGTCTTTATTATTTTTAATTCAGTTTGTTTTTACACTTTGTTGCTGTAGGGCTCTTTGGAAAGCTACACGATGGGTTGCGCACTGTGGAAAATCGAACCCCGGACTTGAAATTGTAATTTTTACCGCTGATCTGTCAGGGGAACTTTATAATTTGGAAATTTTTATTTCCTTTCCAGCTTTGAATTTTCAGGTTTTGCAAATTATTCACTATATCAAACCTATACTTTTGTAAATGAATTATAGAGTGACGCATTGTCGCTGTCCTTACAGTACTTTGGGTTTTTTTGAAAGTCCAGTATCAAATAACTATCTTAGAAAATTCACATGGTTTTCCTTGATGGTAATTTTAGGTTCGCTCTGTGTTCTCACTAGTCTGATATATGTAAGCCTTAGCGACAAGAAAGTTAAGTTAACCAACTCTGGCCGTTCATCCGACATTCACAAAGAAATATATTGTGTCCATTATCCAGTAATTTGTGTCTGATAGGCACAGAAGAGAAGGTTATTGCTTTATGTTGAAATTTATTGTATGTTCAGTAAATCTTTTCAGGTTTAATCTCATCCAGTTCTTCAGCAACCAGTGAAAGAAACAATGAACGTGTTTTGTTGCCTTTAGGTAAAGTGAGTCTTCTAAATATATATTGTTTTGACTGACTGTCAAATATGTCTCATGTTTGTTGTCAGTGTAAAGCTCTGATTTCTGCGTATTTCATTTTATTTTGCATATTTTTAATCTTTTTCCAGCAACTCATATGAGTTCCGGTTTAGTTAGTTTCACCTGCACTTTATCCATAAAATAAAAATCTCGAATCTCTTGTTATTAAAGGGATAATCTATCTACGAATATCTCCAAACAAGAAAACTACAAAAACTGTAAACCATATTAGAACGTTATTTTTATGTAAAACATATTATTTTATTATAAATTGCAAAATGTTTATAAGGGATATAGGACGTAAGTAGTGAATTTTATGGTGTTTTTTTTGTGTGTGGTACAAATGACGTCACTGACTTAATTTCTTCTTAAACTCGACATTTGTTAAGGTAATGCAGTGTGATAGTTTTGTGATAAACGTTGCTGGCTTGAATTTATTCACTAACACGTGAATGTATTGTGGTCAAAAACTCCCTTTCTATCACAAGTAACAGTTTGGAACTGCGTTTGCTAAAGTACGTCTCTATGTTGTTAGAATGTTTTCACATCAGATAGCGTGATGTTCTACTATTATTACTAAATGTATGGCTATGGAGGTTATAAATTATAGTTATTCCAAGAATTCCGATCGATAAAAGTGTGTAAAGAGAAAATATGTTAGACAGTGACTTTTTTATTTATAGATCTGAATGAATGTAGCCTTCCTAAACATGTTCATTATTCGAACATTCTACTATTATTACTAAATGTATGGCTATGGAGGTTATAAATTATAGTTATTCTAAGAATTCCGATCGATAAAAGTGTGTAAAGAGAAAATATGTTAGACAGTGACTTTTTTATTTATAGATCTGAATGAATGTAGCCTTCCTAAACATGTTCATTATT
This sequence comes from Tachypleus tridentatus, assembly GCF_004210375.1. Classification (NCBI taxonomy): domain Eukaryota; kingdom Metazoa; phylum Arthropoda; class Merostomata; order Xiphosura; family Limulidae; genus Tachypleus; species Tachypleus tridentatus. The sequence continues at coordinate 97,595,343 of NC_134828.1, forward strand.
CGAAGTACTGTGAACCGTTCTTTTTTATATATTATTATAACGTAGTCCTCAACTGCTAACGAGTTCTTGGAGCAGTTTAAATGCTTGTTGTTAAATACAAAAACCTGTTAGTTCTGTGTTATTTATCAGTTTTAATAAGTTTTATGTAGTTTTAAATAACTCAATAAAAAAAAAAACACAAAAACATTTACGCAATAACAAGAACTTGATGTTTCTTGACCTGAGAACGAGAAAGGAGTTGAATGTACTAAATGACAATAAGTTAGTTAGATAAACTAACCATGTAACTGTCAGAGTTTCAGGGATTATATTTTTAATTTAATTTTGAAATAGGAAATCATAATCCATTTTAATAATAAAAATTTCATTAAAATTTTTGTTCATTGAACAAGATTTTAAAGTGAAATATTTCAATGTTCTTAATCTAGTTTTAGCAAACATTATTTTAAAATTTGGTTTCAAAATGCTTTTGACTTTTATTCTAAGCCTTGCAGATTTTCACTCTTACAAGTGTATAAAACCTCGAAAATGTTCCACGAGTGTTAAAAGAAAAACATGGTAGGTATTTAGTTTTCAAAGAAGAGGTAAACTTCCCTAAATGGGAGTATTCGGGGATATTAAAATTTCCATTCGTCGCGATCGCGAAAAAATTAATTTTGCTAAGATGGTGAGGTTAAAAGAAATTTTGGAATTAATTCGTATCTGTTACTCTGGTTGGTATGGAGGTTTGAGGAAAGAAGGCTGTGGCTGATGATAAACTTCATGAGAAAAAACAAAATAACAACAATTGAGAATATCTCACTAAACCCTCTATAAACAGAATCAGAATCACCTAAAGGTTGGAGTCTATAAATTCATTGCCATGACTGAGATAAGTGCCAGGAAATTTGTTGTACGATGAAACGGAAGAACCCTGAGAAAATCCACTTCCACAGGACAGACACCGTATAATTTACTTGTCCTGTGTCCAGAGCTGAAAATAGAACAACATTTTATTTGTTTATATGTTTCTTTCATAGCTAAGTATTCGTTATATGTGGTCAATGTTTTGTTTGTAGCGTGTGAAAGGTGTGTACGAATTTTTTATCTTTTTCACTGTAATATTTAAATGCTAGAGATTATAATCTTTTATTGGGTTTTTGTATATTACATGTTTTGTGTAAGTAGTTTGTAGGGGTGAAGTTTGTGAGTTCTAAAGCTAGTTTGAAAATTCTGTTCTATTGAGGTTGTAGTTTTTTTTCAATTATACAAGACATGCTTAAGATGACTGGGCACCCATATTCTTTCAGGGGGTGTGTGGAAACTGAGTAGATTTTTATTACAGTTTATGGTTTGTACCAAAATGGTGGAATTTAGTTGAATGGATGGCAAATTTCATCATGAATATTTTACCTAAATAATCCATCAAAGAATAGAAAAAAAGGTGTTTACTACTGTTTGCATTCAAATTAGTAGTCTTTCGTTTCATGCTTTAATTTCGATTTCAGATACTGTAATAGAGTTATAATCATCTAAACATTCTTTTCTAAGTCAATCTTTATACAAAATATCTTGGAATGTTTCAACTGTAACAATTCTGAAAGTCTTGTGATGGAAAAAAAAATATTTTGCTCATTTTCTTAAAACTCTATTTAAAAGTAGATTATTACATTTTTGGAACGCGTGTTGAAGAATGATTAATGTAAGATATAGAAAAAGACTCTGAAAAAAAGTAGTGGTGGCTGTTATCTTTGTAACCAGAATAACATCAAACGTGCTCTAATATGTGAAAGGACTGTTGAAGTAATTGTTGGCTGAAAGAACTGATAAAGTAGTTTGAGACTTGATGCTGAGTTTCTTAAATAGATTATCTAACATGAAAGTGATTATATATCATGCCACCAAGCAATAATCATCGTCATTAATACGAGTATTTTCTTCATGAAATATTTTATAGCTACGTGAGAAAGCAATCATAATTACCAAGATGCAAATTTTTCCTATGACCAACATGAGCTACGTAATTTAAGTTTTAAGCATCCAATCACAACTTTAATTTTATTTTACATCAAGGAAAGATTTCGAAGAGAGAAAATGTATTTCACTTTCTTTTTATTTTTCTCCAATAGCAGAAAATTTGACTACAGTAAATGTGACTAGAAACGACAATCGCTTCAATGACTCTTATTGGCGGTCTCTACAGCCAAGAGTTAAAGGTACGTTTTTATTGGTAACAGAAAATTGAGATCACACGTCTATGTTTACTCTTCGTTTCAGCGAAATTTAATAACGTCAACTGTTTATATCTTGTTATTATAGTCGATTTGGACCCTTTTTTAAATAAACATGAACTTTTAAAATAACTTCTCAGGGAAGGGTCATATTACGTAAGCACTGCATTGCTACTGAAATGTCATATCTGTGATAACATTGAATTACTGCATTTATGCCATCAGTGAACTACCATAGTTATGTCGTCATTGAGTTACCATGGTTATGCCCTCACTCGAATGCCACAGAACTATACAACTACCATAGCTATATTACGACTGAACCACCATTGTTGTGTTACCACTGGGCTGTCACAGCTGTATTAACATTAAATTATCGTAGCTACACTATCAGTGAAATATCTGGGCTAACCTACCATTGAATTACCACATATGTTTTGTTTTCTGTGTTTAAAAGAGATGATAAAAAATAGGTGTTTTTTTTCCACCTTTCCAAATGTTACAGTGAAAAATCACATGACAGTACTTTAGTGTACTGCCGAGGTTTAGATCCATTTAATCCATAAACTTTTAGCGAGAAATGTTTGGTAGTTTATTTTGTATAAAACACATTGTTTAATTTATAAAATACAGCATAAGATATCCACCAGGGTTTTATCTTAAATTATCATACAAGTCTAAGGCTAATAATAATGAAGTGTGCCTTAAATAGTGTTAATACCAGATTGTGAACTGAAAAAAAATCATTTTTCTTCGCAGCAAAAAGTAAAAAAACAACAACAAAAGTTCCTTACCTAATATAGGTGCAAATGAGAGGTAGCGCATATCGTGTTTGTAGTAAAGCAAACAAATGAAGTACGATTTTATATTTACATTCATACAAATGATAATTTCTCTAATTAAATATCTCGTACGTTTTTTTTTCCTGCATAATTTAGAGGTATGTTTGATTAATAGTTTTTCACTACATCAGTGGCATCAAAGGTTTCTAGGCTACTAAGAACCGTCATATCACCCTAATCATTCTTTCAAAAGTATTTATTTACAATGAAAAGATGTGAACAGCACCATAACTTATTTGTCATATTGGCGGTAGGCGTATAAATAAAATATTATTGAATCACTTAACGATCTCACTAGTTTATCATATTTTCTTGGAAGATCTCATTTTAAATTATCTCTTGTTCAACGAAAATATTTTCACGGTAGTTTATTAAATCACCACTACGTTTACAGAGTCCTCTCGAAGTTCTTGTACACACCACCGTAACGTATAAACACATCGCATGCCATTACATTCACAGCGATAAAACAAGCAAAACAGTTAATTATCGAAGCACCTGATATGGATAATGGTTGATTTTTGAATTCATTCCGCAAGCACTGTTTGACTTTGAACTGCCTGGCATGGTTAAGTGGTTAGGGCGCTCGACTCATTATCTGAATGTTCCCGGTTTGATCCTTGTAACATCAAACACTCTCGCCCTCACAGCCGTGGGGCTTTATAATGTGACGGTCAATCCCACTATTCGTTGGTTAAAAAGTAGCCCAAGAGTTTGCAATGGGTGCTGATAATTGACTGCCTTCCCTCTAACCTTACACTGCTAAATTAGGGACGGCTAGAGCAGTTAACCCTCATGTAACTTTGCGCGAAATTAAAAAACAAACAGACGTTATGCTCATGTTTTCTTTTTTCACTCTTCACGAAAATGTTTTATTTGGAACCCTTCACAAACAGGAATTTCTTCTTCTTGTCTTTATTTTTATTGTTGTTCTTCGTTGCATCATTCCTGTTTTCGCTCGCAAAAGCAGAAGAAATTGAATTCAGAAAGGATCGTCAAAAAAAATATAAAAAATACTGAAATATAGAAATCAGTATATTCTATTATTTATTCATCAAGAGTGTGTGTGTGTTTGAAGTTAAGGACAAAGCTACACAATAGACTATCTGTTCTCTGGCCACCACAGGTATCAGAACGCGATTTCTGCCGTTGTCCTCAGACAGAGGTGGGCGTTTTCGAAGATAAGTAATACTTATTGGTTTATGTATTCCAATGGTACCTTATTGTTTGTTAACCTTTTTTAATTGCAATTACACAGCAATCTAATATTTCCTATCATTCTCCTGTAAAACAGTGGTAAGTTTACTGACTTACAATGCTAAAATATGTGGCTCGATACCTTGAGGTGGACCCAGAAGATAACCTCAGTGTGGTTTAGCTCGAAAAGGAACAAACATTTTCCTAACAACATTTTCTTGTGAAAAAATCTTTATTTTTTAGTTACTGTCTGTGTGTTTGTTTTTCTTATAGCAAAGCCACATCAGACCATCTGCTGAGCCCACCGAGGGAATCGAACTCCTGATTTTAGCGTTGTAAATCCGTAGACTTACCGCTGTATTCGTGAGAGGCGTTTAGTTACTGTAAAGAGGAATTCCATCTAAATGTAAATTGAATGTAACATTTCGTTTGAAACAGAAAAAGTGATGGCATGACTATGAGAAACTTAAAAAGCTTCACAGAGTGAAATTTATAAAACAAAATAATATATATTTCAAACAAGCACTCTCAGAAACTGCTCCAATGTATTTACACAGATAATTTGCGAGTAATACAAGAATATGAAGTAAAACGTATTGGTAAACCTGACTAAATCTGTTTGTTGGTAGTGTTTTAAGTTCATATAAGAAAGTTTATGGGCGTAAACGAATAGCAGTAGTCATAAAACGACTGTAATGAACTGTAACTTATCAGAGTCTATCAGGATAAACTTGGTTAAATGTATTCTTTGGTATTATTAACATTCCCAATACAATTCATGGTCATATCAAATAGAAAAATATGAGCAATGCCATTTTATTTTAAAATATTATACACAATAGAAGATCAAAATATATATCTATATATTCTTTATTAAACGCCCCCTAGTGGCTCAGCGGTATGTCTGCGGACTTACAACGCTAAAAACCGAGTTTCGATATCCATGGTGGGCAGAGCACAGATAGCCCATTGTGTAGCTTTGTGCTTAATTAAAAACAACCATAACTTTATTAAATCCAAGTAGAAAGAGAAATTTTAAGAGCAACTAGATTATAGTCGATGTTATAATGAGATAAATCATTATTTTTAGACCAACGCAGTTATTATCTAGATATTTAGGTTAATTGAGTCAATATTTGTTTACGTATTAAATAAGCTTATGAGAGAATTTCCAATTTCTTAATTAGCAGTGCACCGTACTTTACTGAAATTAAATACTCGGAAGTTCTGTCGAAACGCGTGAAACACGAGTGTTTCTTAGTTAATATTTTGATGTTGGCTCAAATAATATAAATACGTAAATACGTAAAGCTTCCAATGTTGGTAATGATAAGTCTCCACTGCTAATTGCTGATAATGCGGGCGAACCAGAATGTTTTAGTAAATCATCAAAGTTGAGAAGGATTTGTCTGTCCGCTACAAACAGTAATTATCTAAGTTAGTAGAATCAATATTCATTGTAATATTACCAAGTGATTATAACACAAAATTTTGGGACGACAAAAGTCCTATTGATTCGTATTAGCAGTCGCATTTTGTAAACTAAACTGATTATATAAATAAATAAAACAATAAAAATATTAATGCCATCCCTTATCACTCATACAGTTATCTTGCATTCTTTTAAACTCGCTTAAATTTACTGCTTCCACAACATCCCAAGGCAAGAAATTTCAGAGATAAACTACCCTGTTAGAAAAATAAAATTGTCTTCGCTGAAAGTCATTCCTACCCTGCCAAAATTTGCATTTGTGTCTCCTAGCTCTACTAGTTTCCCAATTAAGTATCAAAAATAGATGATGCATCAGTTCTATCAATTCTCTTTATAATTTTAAACACTTCAAGCAGATGTTCTCTAACTTTTCTTTTTTTGAGAGAAAACAATTTCAGTAACATGGATAACCCCTCCATCTTAGGTACCATTTTAGTAACCCTCTTCTGTACCTTTTCCAACAAATTAATATTCTTCCTAAGGTAAGGATTCCAAGACTGAACACAATGCTCCAAATATGATCTAACGAGTAACCTATACAATGAAATTATAACTTCTATGGACTTGTATTCAATATTTCTATAAATAGAATCCAAAATTTTATTTCCGTACCACTAACAATAGCATACTGCTTGTATGGCTTGAGAGAGTGATCAACCATTACAACAAGATTTCGTCTTTCATGACATTGTTAAGGTTTTTTCATTTAAACTACAAGTATAATTTGGATAATAATAAGATAATAATCCACATGCATTATCTTGCATTTATTATAATTAAAATCCATCTGCCATTTATTTGTCCAACTGACTAAATGATCTAAATCCTTTTGTAAAGCAACAGCATCCTTTTTATAGTTAGCAACACTGAAGTCTTTAATATAATCTGTCAATTTTATATAATTTTTGACCATTCCTTCACCTTTGTCAGTGATATAAATGAAAAAGAGCAAAATTTGTAAGGCTGAGCCCTGACGTACCCCACTTGTGACATTTTTCCAGTTTGACTGAACTCCATTTGTAATGCTTTCTTCCATCTATCCACTTTTCTTTCGAATTAACTAATTTATTTATACACCTAAAGAAATCATTTATACAAGCCTTTCATGTAGAGCATTATCAAAAGCTTTCTAAAAATCCAGATACACTGAATCTACACTTCTTAGTTTCGTTTACATCAACAATAACCTTTGCAAAGAATGTCAAAAGATTTTCCCTTAGTCAAACCATGTTGACCATCCAATTCTAGACTTTACTAAAGCATCTTTTTCACTTTTCATACGTTTTCTCATAACTGCTGTAAGACTAATACACTTATAATTACTGGAACACATTTATTACTTTTAACACCTTTTCATGACTCAAGGACTTATAAAAAATTGTAGCAAATGATTCACATATCCAATCTTTAACCTCCTTCAAAACCCTTGAGGAAATATTATCTGACTCAGGAGCTTTATCCTTTTTTTTTAATTTTCAATTTTTTGTTCAACAAGCTCAGAATTATTGCAGTCATATTGTCCAACCTTGTCTCCATCTATCAACTGTTCAAGATGACAAATACTGCTTACATCTTAATTAGTAAAAACCGAAAAAGCAGAATCAATACCCTGATGATTATTTTACCCTTAATTAACCTAAAGAAATCCTTGTTATTCATTTTACATTTTTAGCTAACCTTTTTCTGCACATCTTTTTTGGCGTCTTACTTTCCTGCTTACCAACTTTTTGGATATTTTGTTGTCTTCTAAATCTCCTGTCATATCAGTCAATTTCAATTCATTAAATTTGTGGTATTTCTCTTTCATTGTAACTATTTACCCTTTGTGAGTGGCTTTTATTTACCTGCGATCACCCTTTTCTTTCTACAAAGAATATGTTTATCTTGAATATTTAGCAAATTATATTTAAAAATTTTCCACATTTGATCAGTGTTTTCAAATAACTCACAACAGATAATTCTTGTTGCATCCTTTCAAAATTTGCTTTCTTGAAATTTGAAATCAAAATATTATTATTCCTGAGTTATATATGTAACAGAACATCAAACCTAATACAGCAGTGTTTAAATATACCTAAATGTTCCCCAAAATCTACCCTTTCAATAATTTATTTATATGTTAGAAGTTAACAATAAAACTAAAATATCTGATCGAAGTTTAGAATAATTTGTCTGTCCTCTTAATAATTACTAATTGGTGAAGAAAACCTTTCTCTCTCATGGTTTTACTCTAGCATTTCTATATGCATAAAAGTAAATTCATCCATAAATATGAATTAATTAACAGCTGAAATCTTAATCTCATTGTAAAGTTTCTCACTAATTTCATTAAAATCTTTTGGTGGTCTGTAAAATATTCCCAATAAAAGCCTTTTCCTTTTATACTCATTAATAGAAACTTAAACGGATTCAATAGCCTTGCTATTATCTTTAATATCCTCAACTTTAACAGGATGTAACTTGTGTTTTACATATAGCACTTCTTTTCTTTTCTATTTAATAATTTATTCCTATTACTATTAAATAGCCTGTAAACAAGTATTTCAAAGAAACTTCTCACATCAAAATCCTCTATGTTTAACCATGTTTCAGTAAAATTACAGTAAAATCACCTACTTCTACCAGGGTTCTAAAGTCATCTATTTTATTTCTTACGTTTATATCATTACAATAACAGCAATTAAGCGTATTCTTAGAACTACTTCTACACTTACTGCCTATACTAAACTATGCATTTAGTTTATCCTAGCCATCATCACTGCCTAGTCTTAGTTTCAGTCTTAATAGCTGAGTTAATAACCCTTCTAAATAGTCCTATTCTCTTTAACAGCAAACTATGTATTGCAAAATACTCCCTTCTCTCATTTAACTGATCCAAAAACTCAGAACAGCATATCTGCTTATTCTTACAAATTAACCTAAGTTTGGCATTTAGCCTATGACATTCTTATAATTTTATACTCATAATTAATTATCTGTAGTATCCTAACATAATTAATTTGTGATTTTTTCTTTAAATACCTTTATCAGCCCCTTCTACTTATTAACTGGCTTCTCTGACCTACCTTTTCCTCCATCATTAGCCTCTATGTTCACAACAAAAAATGAATTATTGGTAGTTCCTTTTATTAATATTATATTTCTTCCTCTGTCAGTTATATCGTCCACCTGTGTCTCTGAGTAGCGTAATCTAATTTGTTTCTCCTTATTTACTCTACAAAATATCCTATCCACATGCCTTGTCAAGGAATTACCTGAAACTGTAGCTTCTTTATTGTTTACTTCCTTCTCTGCCCTTGTTGTTTTCCTTCCCTCCAATAGTTCCTCATCTGCACAAGCCAATGGCTGAACTTTGTTATTTGATAGAGTAAGCTCATCACAATTAAATCCATTACTTTTAAACCAAATAATTGTTATCATATCTTCTTTAAAGCTATTATTAGCTAATGCATCCCTTACATGTAAAAGCTTTAGATCTCATTGAAATTATCCTGTAATTTCCTACATTTTATCCTTCTCTTTGGTTTAATTATGATAGCTTTCAAGTTCTTCTCCATCCTAGAAATTCTACACATAAACTGCACATCTTTAGTACTAGTATTAGTTTTCTTAAAAGAACGTAAGAGTCCATATTTCCCAAATAGAACTCACTGATTGCATTCGTCTCACCTAAGTAACTGTTGATGTTTAATTCCAATACTAGTCTTACTTATTGTATTTGTAGCCTGGAAATAAGTACTCAATACGACATGCATTAGCCTATTGCAAACGCTGTTATTGTTAAGACTAACGTTTTAGAATCAAATATATTGCAGTTTTTTATTACTAATTTATGTTCACACTAAGCAAAATACATGTATCTTTAATTTTATAGCAATAACAAATGAGTAGTCTTTATTTGAATTTTGCGTAATACCAGTATTAAAATACTGTTACAAATTACAGTGTATTTAGCCTGATTTATAATCTACCAGCAAACTGAATATAAAGTAATAAATATAAACTAAAGTCAAGTAAACAAAATAACCCTTAAAACATGAAGAGACAATTAACTAATCTCTAGATTGTATTTGTTTAATAAATCAATTTATTTAATTTATTTTACGATTCAATAGTAATATGAATTACAGCTAATCCTAAAGGTACAATTACACGTCCTAATCCTAATCTAACGTTGTAGTACAGGTTACACCACTAAACTTTAATTTAAAACTTTAACCCTACTATTTTTATTTTCCAGTGTTACTAAATATAGTTAATATCCTATTATTCAATCCAAGTCACTACAAATGGGGTAATATCAAGTAATATTCCAAAATCTATAACACTAATAGTTTTTTACTCCATCATCTCCTTTTGATAGTGTTCTCTATCAGTAAGTAGATAATTTTAATTAAGTAGAATGCGTATAACAATAATTTAGCATTTAATTATACATCAGCAACAATGTGCATGCAGTATTTCATTTATTGCTTCATGTACATAATTACGATCACCAATGTGTAAAATAAAAAGTAATAATGTTGATGGAAACAGGAAAGACAGTGTGTGTTCAATTTTATGTTACACGTTAAACACAATATCTTTGAATAACTGTTAATAGGAGAAAGTTGAATCTATAGGTACATTTTGCTTTAAATGTTTCATAAACGTCATTGTAGTTTGGTGTGCTGTCTCTTTGGTCGTGAATAAGAGCGATAGATTATATATATATATATATTTATTTAATTTTTCGGTCTTGATAAAAATTCAAAGACTTAGGTTCTCTTCTTTTGACGAGGTTCATGTCCTGCTTTCTAGTTTTACTCGTGTATCTTCCACCAGCACCATTATCAGAATTTATTTTCTTTATTAACTCACAACATATAAAGAGATGACTGTAAAGTTTCAGTTTCAATGTTCATCGTAGTATTTACAAGATCATTTCCCAAATTTTACGAACAGTTAAAGAATGAACAAAGGACTACAGATACTTTCCTCAGAAAAAGATAAGAAATGCTGCTTTTCGATTGCTGTTGAGCAATTTTCCTCAGTTCTTCCTGGTCTCAAGAGAATCCTGCTGAAGCAACTCGTCCAGTAATATCACTACTTATGGTAACAAGTCACGGACCACCACATAGATGCAGGCGTCCAACAAATCTTCTCTGGTGTACAGCTCCTAGCTATTGTATCCTAGTCTTGAGGCAGTTTACTGTGAGAATGTTAATTGCTGTTAACTTTGACTTCTTTAATTTTACACATTCCTCATAATTACATCGTTTCTATCTTTACGACAGCAAACAATTTCGTTACACTGTAATTCTTAAAAAAACAGTTGTGTTTTTGCTCTATCACAAATTGGTTTTCAAAACTATCATCTTCATAAGTTGATGAGATATTGATATTTGTAATGAACTTTTGTTGTACACTTACTTTCAACGAAGGATAATTTAGAACTCAGACATCAGAGTTAATGTTTATTAATCTCCCTGTGTTTCAGGTATAAGTTTGTGGACTTAAAACATTATAATCCAGGTTCTCCGCGGTTTACAGAGCACAAATAATGCATTATGTGTACAAACACCAACAACCTGCTCATTAGAATTCTTTCATCCGAATTACCAGTATTTTAAACTGTATTATAATTTAGACAGACAGTCATTACAATAAATATTAAATTGAAGAAGACAATAACAAACTTTTATATGGTTGCAGTTTTTAATTTTCATATTGTTTAAAGTAACTATAGAAGGTTTGGTTTGTTTTGAATTTCGCGCATAGCTACACGAGGGCTATCTGCGCTAGTCGTCCCTAATTTAGCAGAAGGAAGGCAGTTAGTCATCACCATCCACGGCCAACTCTTGGGCTACTCTTCTACCCGCAAATAGTGAGATTGACCGTCACATTATAACACTCCAACGGCTGAAAGGACGAATACGTTGGGTGTGGTGGGGATTTGAATCCGCGATCCTCGAATTACGAGTCGAGTGTCTTAACCAACTGGCCATGCCGGGCCGACTATAGTATGACAAAACAATAACAGTAACGTGTTGTTTTCCAAGAGTAATAGCTACTCTTGTATGCTGTTCGATTATTATAGTTTCTTGTTCTTGAGTAATACATTTTATATTACAATTTTTATACGAATTATGAATGTTTTAAAACAGATTAAACACGATGGTGATAATACAAACATGTTCTCTTAATGTCATATTGATGATAAAATGTTCAGACATCCAGTTCTTGGTTTTGAAGCAATTTCGACCTTGTTGTTCTTCTCTGATACCGTTTTCGTTATTATATGTTAATCTCCATAGTTTGCGTTTTAGTCGATTATAAGGCAAATGTGCAGTGTTTGTGTATTTTGTTTATCTAATTATGTTTGAAACTGTCACCAGGTTAACTTTCTATTCTAAGAAAATTTGTTTTGAATTTCTCAGATATAAAAGCAGAAAATCGGGTAATGAAATACATTTAGTTGTAGCCTTGAAGGGAAAAACAACACAGTATTAGTTGTGTTCAGTTACATTTGGGGGAAAACAACCATTCTGGCAGTCTTACAAATAGAAAGTCATGTCCAACTGCTCGTACTTACTCGTTATAGAGCCATGAAAAATTAATCATTGTTATTACTTAGTAGTTATTCTAAACTAATATGGGCGTTGCTGGAAAAGTTTGCATTTGTTTTCCCGCTTAATCTTTTTATTTACTAAACTTCAAAGAAGTAATGTTCTTCTAATTGCTTATCGACTGATTTGGTAAATATTAACGTGAAATATGCTAAATCTAAAAATCTGCTATTATTTGTATTTTGAAAGACCAAATAATAATGATATTTAGAATAAAATAACAACATTTTCCTTTGAATATTCCAAGTAGTCAACATAAAAAGGCCTTTGCAAAATATAACAAAGTATCATATAATTGAATATGGCGTGAACCAGAATAACTCCTTAGTGTTTGATATCTACCTCCAAACAAAGTGCATTGGTTAAGTGAAGGAATTGAGAAACCAATCAAAATCGTTAAGAGATCTTGCATTTCTAATAAGAAATCGACACATTACGTGTTTCAAAAAAATGAAAACTGCAGCAAACACGAAGAGAAACTATCAGTAGTTTATAGCTTAATCTTTATAGATTATAGTTGATCAATTTAGTGATAAAGAAAGTTCAAAAGTACACAAGCTGGTTTTAGTTCTAAACAACTCCTAGCTCAAAATATACTAATAAGCATCAATGATTGTTTGTTCGTTTGATTTTGAATTTCGCGCAAAGCTACTCGTGGGCTGTCTGCGTTAGCCTCCCCTAAGTTAGCAGTGGGAAGGCAGCTATTCATCACTACCCACCGCCAACTCTTGGGCTGCTCTTTTACCAACGAATAGGGTGATTGACCGTCACTTTATAACACCCTCACTACTGAAAGGTCGAGCATGTTTGGTGTAACAGGAATTCGAACTTGCGACTCTCGGATTACGATAATAATGACGAAGAATTTGGATTTTTGTTTTTTTAACAAGCAAGATGTTATGGAAGTGAGGTGTTATTCCTCAGAACTCATTTCCAATGCCCCTGAGTAACCTTATTGATATATTTTGAGTTTTTACAAATCTGTACATCGTAGTTTCTATTTTTTCATTTATGATTCATTTACTGAGTTGTTAGATACAAATGATTTATATACCCATGTTTTTTTTTCCTCAGCGTGTAAGATAAGTAGTTGAATTTGATTATATTTTATGCATAGTTCGTACATGTCTAAAATACTATTATTTAAAATATCCTCTCTGCTTTGTAATATACTTTCTTATTAGGCCACTGTTTTTGACATCAATATTCAATACTTGAATTTCCCTATAATAATTAATTTTGCTATCATATCTGGTATCTAGATATTTTTTACCAGTTTTCCAAGATATCGCTACTTCGATGATATGGATAGGATTATCATCAATATCTGCGAGGTCCAGCTTACATAGTTCTTCTCTATCTTGGTCGTGTATACGGAGTTCTTGAATAATTTTAGTTACTCCAACAGTTTATCCGTGCTTGGTAGAATTTCTTCACTTTGACATTCAGAGCAGTGGGCAGAAATCTCATTGCATCAGCACCGTCCAACGGCCGTAGCAATGCTTTGTTTTAATTAGAGAGTTGGATTCCCCCGGTCCGTGCCAGTTCTGAATCGGCTGTTAGTTGCCGGGCCAATCATTAATGAAATTGTAAATAGCTAAAGGAACATTTATAGTTACATATCAAGGATAGCAAAGGTATTTGGAAATGCAGGTCTCAAAAAAGTAATTTCATAAATGAGGACATGTGCTGCCGCTTTCAATATTTTGAACCACAGCCCAAGAACCAGTCGTCCTATAGAAAAAGTAACCGTGTGTTATCTATGCTGTGATTGATACACTTGTTAAATTTCAAGAATAATTACACTGCACAACAAAGTTTTTGCTTCTTGAACACTGTTGGGTGTTCCTTATCGATGTTTGGCTGCTGATCACGAAAATCACATCCAAATTTGCCCATCATGTACCGTTCCATCGAAATCTTGGATTCACCAGAACATTGCTACAATGAAAAAACGATATCAGGGCAACTGGAATCCGTCAATGCTTGCTGACTACTGTTGGACACTGCAACGTGATGCACCGGACATTGAATAAAAACGAAAATCAGGAGCAAAACACTTTTAATTATGTTGAACTTAAAAGCGTATCAGAAACATAAACGCAATCAAATACGTTATTGCCGGTAAACAGTTAACTGTCTATTTATCAGAGTTCCTACGTGATGAAGCAAAACCAAAACTATATTTATGCATACCCACCAGGTACCTATCACAATCAGCAAAAACTTTTCAAAAATTTGGTGTGCAGTGTTATTTGAAAACTTGAAAGTAAACATTTTAGCTACTTTGTGATTACCAGTTGTTTCAATCTTTTTTTTACCGTGGTGACACCAATGTAGCATATCATCTTGTCAGTTTAATTCATAATAAACTAATATTTAAAAAAATTGAAAGTGCAATATACACTTAAATACACTTTTTATTTCGACTGGGATAACGACGAAAGTTTTCGCTTTCACTACATATATTTTTCTTGGAGGGTTACGATTAACACTTAAAACATGATATATGAACAGATACGTAAAACACATACTTTTTAGCCACAATACATGTGCTAATTAAAGACGCATCAAACATGCTCGTCCTTTCAGTCATGGGGCCGTTATAAAGTGACGGTCAATTCCATTATTCATTGGTAAAAGAGTAGCCCAAGAGTTGGTGGTGGGTGGTGATTACTAACTGCCTTCTTTTTAGTCTTACACTGTAAAATTAAGGACGGCTAGGGCAAGTAGTCCTCGTATAGCTTTGCTCGAATTCAAAATAAACCACACAAAACCAATTAAAGGCAAAAAATTAAATTTTGAATACAGTAGCCTTTTTTATCTTATCATATGTTCCAACGTTTGAGCCTCTTCCTTCTATACATTAAGTTAACGAATCAGTTCATAGTCTTTGTTTAAAATTCATTAAACAGGAAAATGGTTCAGTGGTCATATTGAAAATATTTGTTTTGACGAGTACATAAAAACCAGCACTTAGCTTTTAAGAAGGTATGGTGAAGGTATATAAATATTCTACTGTATTCCTTTAAATCACTTTATATTAAATCTCAAGAAGAAATTATAACTATAAGTTAACTTTATGGAGTCATTATACCAATAGAGCACTGGAGCCAATAATTACCAATTACACTCTTGTGTCTCTCAGTTATTATGAGTCTATTAGTTTCATATCAATTTTGGAAAGTCTTATAAAGTCATTTAAAAAGTTTAGAATTTTATTAGATAGTCAAGATGGTTTTAGTAAGAAAAAATCTCGCTCTACAAATGTTTTGACATTCTCTAGAAAGGTTACTGCTTGTGTAGATTAGGGCTAGGGTGCAGATTTGGTGTATTTGGATTTCCAGAAAGCATTTGACAGTTTTAAAAATAATGAATTGCTAAGGTTATTTTCGTCCACATTATACACACAATAGAATTTATGATAATCCACATTCATTGTCTCCATTTTGTATAATTAAGATCATTTATCTGTTCAACTCTCTAAATGATTTGTTTGGTTTGTTTTGCGTTTCGTGCAAAGTTACACGAGAGGTATCTGTGTTAGCTGTCTCTAATTAAGCAGTGTAAGACTTGATGGAAGGCAGCTAGTCAGCACCATCCACCACCAACTTTTGGGGTACTCGTTTACCAACTAGTAGTGAGACTGACCTATAAATTATAACGTCTTCGTGGATGAAAAAGCGAACATGTTTATGTGACAGGGATTCAATCCCACCACCCTCAGACTGCGAGTGGAATACCATAACTATATGACTATGCCGAACCACGCAAAATGATGTAAATCCTTTTGTAAATGAACAGTAACATCCTTACAGCTAGCAACATTCAAAACCTTAATATGACCAGAAAATTTAAGTAATGCATTGACCATTCCTTCACATACGTCATTGATGTAAATAAAAAACAACAACATCCTAATTCTGATCTCTGAGGTACCTCACTTGTGATATTAATCCTCCTTAATTAATCTCCATTTATAATAACCCTCTTTTTTTACTATCCAGCCACTCTTTACTCGGTCAGTTAACTTATCTCCTACTCCTCAAGAAATTATTATTTACAATCCTTTTTGTGGCACCTTATTAAAGACTTTCTGAGAATCCAGATACACCATATCTACATTTTTACCCTCATCTGAATAACCAGTAACACTTTTCTATGTTTGTATTTTATTCTGGTTTAAATCCTAGGTATTCTAAGTATATTCTGAAATACGAACATCACAATATGAGGAAAAGAGGCAGTTTGAAGTTATGTGGGATCGGTTCGTTTATATACAGCCAGATGTAAAGTATAGAGCTGGTTATTAACTATAATATAGGTCTAAAAATCTTCTATTATCGCCCATAGTGTATGTAGTTATCCTACTTATATATCTCTCAAAAGACACAAGTGCAATATTAAACCTATCTTTGGAAGGGGTGACATTTAATAACTTAATATATGTGCGTATGAGTCTTTATACATAACCACTTTATGACTTATGTAATGACCGTTGTTAGAGATTTAATGAATGAAAACAGTCTAGAGGGAACCCGCTTTGTTTACTCGTCAAAATGCTGTCTCGTTCTCGCAACGACCTTGGCACAGCATGTAAGGAAAACCGTCTCCCTGTGTATTCATATAGTTCGTTTTGAAAGAGCTTAACACTTTGGTTCGGTTCTGTTTTCAAGTCCATTAGTTCTGGCCCCTAGTGGCACAGCGGCACATCTGCGAACTTACAACTTTAGAATCCAGATATCAATACCCGTGGTGGACAGAGCACAGACTGCCCATTGTGTAGCTTTGTGCCTAATTACAAAATAATCCATTATTATGTGTTTCATGAACTATAGATAGTGGCAATTATTTTTCTAATTTATGTGTTTATGATTATCTCGATTATATTGCACCATTCAGAAGAGATAATTACGTCTTGTTCACATTGAAATAATTACGGCACTTTGTTACACACATTTCTTTATTCATCAAACTTCTTGTGGGTCTATGACTTCGTCGGTCACAACATATTTAACAACATTTGCTCAACACAATATGATGTAAACAAAATCACCATTGATGTCATAAAATAATCCCCCAAATTGGAACTGTATAAAATAACATTAGACTTAAAAGTGTCGTCAGTAGCCTACTTGTGTCTAATGTTGATTACTTATTTTCAGGCTACAGTATTTAAGAGTAGTGTAAGTATTAAGCACTCCCAAGTTGTTAGGTGTTATAGGTACATGAAATGTGTTTTAGAGAATAAATTGGAGACAGCTCTAAATAGGGTAGAGGCTATGGACACAGAAAGAGGTAAACTGTGGTATCTAACAGCAGGATTTAAAATAGAAGTTAAGCTTTTACATGCAAAGAGTAAAGAGGCTAATGATTACTTTCAGAAAAGTAGAAGCACTAATAACAAGGCCAATTGTAGTAGGTTTAATTATAAAGAGCAAACTAATAAGGAATAAATTTCAGCTTTTAGCTGGGAAGGATGATGAACACGAGAAGTGAAAGATAACAAAAGTGACAGATTAGGGTGTAAATAAAATCATATGGAGTTTACTGCTAGAGGAGATTATCTTGTACAGCACGTGGATAGGGTAACCCGTGTTATAAATAAGGGGGGGAAAGAGTTATATTTTGCTATCTAGGATCAGGGGTGGAGGATATTACCGATAAAGCAAGTGTTATAGTAAAACGTGCTAGTAGAGATAAAGTCTTTATAATTGATACAGGGCCTTATGACGTGAAGAAGGGTAGGTCAGAGGAGTTAATTGTTAAGTACAAGGTATTCGACAAAAATGGGTACGATATCTTAATTCTCTGAAGGATACTACCTAGACTTAAATAGGGAGATGGAATAGTCAATAGGTCACTGATATTTCACACTAGGCTTAGGTTAATATGTAAGGCAGGAAAGGTTAGCTGGTTGGTTTTTACGGGATCCGTTCAATATGAAAAGAAAGGATTGTTTTGGAATAGATAGTTTACATTTAAATATGATAGAGACTCGCTTGTTTTCAAGGGATTACAACTCAAATTAAGAATACTTTAAATTAAGATTAAGCAGCGCAGAGGGCTATAATAATGAAGACAACATAGGGTTTGGTTTGGTTTTGTTTGTTTTGAATTTCGAGCAAAAAGATGTAGAAAAAGGTATAGTGTTAGGAACAAGGTAGTTTTAATTTTAGGCTAAGCTGTTATTATTGTAATACTAGAAGTATAAGAATAAAGTGGATGGCTTTAGAGCACTTTTCATAAAAGAGGATTTTGATATAATGGGAACAGCTTAAACCTGCTAAATTATTACAGAAATTTCTTTGAAATATGGGTTGTTTAAGATGGATGAAATTCTAAAAAGAAGAGTGTCTCCTGTTTTATATGTAGAATACAAGCTATATTTTGTTAAATTTGACGATATCAAAGCCAATAGCAATGAGGTTGAATCTATATAGCCTAGAAAAGGACAAAGGTATAGGCATATGGCATATTGGGATTTTCGTAAAGCATTTTACAGGGTGCCAAATAAAAGATTCTTTAAAAAGGTATATTTCTGTAGGTGTGAGAAATGTGTCGACACATTGGATAGAAAACTAGCTAGATGAAAAACTGAGAGGATTGTTATAAATGGAGTTCATTCAAACTGGATTTATGTAACAAGTAGCGGGGGTACCTCCTGGATTATTGTCACCATTTGAGTACCTCCTGGATTAATGTCACTAGTAGGGTACCTCCTGAATTAATGCCATGAGTGTAGTACCTCCTAGATTAATGTCACGAGTGGGATCCTTCCTGGATTAATGCCATAAGTGGGGTACCCCAGGACTCAATATTAGAACCATTCTCTTCATTATTTAAATTGGTGACATAAATGAAGGAATTGCCAACAAATTACTTATATTTAATAACTACATTAAAATTGTTACTGGCTGTGAGGAGGATGCTACTGCCTTATGAAAGGTTTTGGATTATTTATTGTATTGAATGAATAAATAGCATATGGATCCTAATAACGTGAAAGTTGTTGGCTCGAATTTTACTGAGGAATGTAATGTTTGTGAAATCTTTTTTCAGACTGATACAACAAGGTGAAATGATACGTTACCTGTTTGTTTGTTTTTAAGATGTCTGAAATTTTTGGTAGACTTTGGATCCCTTCAGTATCTTGTTATGTTCAGCGTAATCCATTATCAGTGGTTTTGTTCAAGATAAACTGTAGAAACAACGTTTCAAGTGTATTAATGAAGTGCCTTTTTAGTTCTTCCATGGATCCTGACATCAGAATATTTTTTCCACTAGTACCTTATTCACTTGGTCTTTCCCTAGTTTGAACAGTCTTTAACTATTCACTTTCCTGCTGACGAAATCTACATGTAGGTATGACTTATTTATATAAACTTATATTTATAAATGAGGTATATCAAACAAGGAACAAAACTCGTATTTTAGTAAAATGATGTAACTGATGTTGCTGTAACAAAGTAATGTACTCAGAGTTCTTATTTAGATTTCATTCGTTAATGCATACCTCTTAAGCGTTATAATCTGCAAAAATTTATTAATAGTTTTGGGTTAATCTGTTTATAAAGTCAGAACTTGTTTTACTTTAATTTCTCACGATTGTTAGTGATAATGATAGTAGTGTACTTAAAGACAAGCCCCAGTGGCTCAGCGGTATGTCTGCAGACTTACAACGCTACCAAACATTCTCGCCCTTTCAGCCGCGGGGGCGTTATAGTGTAACGGTAAATCCCAAAATCCCACTATTCGTTGGTAAAAGAGTACCCTAAGAGTTGACGGTGAATGGTAATAAGTAGCTTTAATGAGTAGCTCTTGTGTAGCTTTGCGCGAAATCCAAAACCAAACGAATCACTAATTGGCGTGGACCCCATCTTTTTAACCGATACACAAATGCTTTTCGATTCATCTTCAAGAAATGATATGTATACCCCGTAGATAAAAGAGTGATATAATAGGCTTTAATGGGCCCGACATGGCCAAGCGCGTTAAGGCGTGCGACTCGTAATCTGAGGGTCGCGGGTTCGCATCCCCGTTGCGCCAAACATGCTCGCCCTTTCAGCCGTGGGGGCGTTATAATGTGACGGTCAATCCCACTATTCGTTGGTAAAAGAGTAGCCCTAGAGTTGGTGGTGGGTGGTGATGACTAGCTGCCTTTCCTCTAGTCTTACACTGCTAAATTAGGGACGGCTAGCACAGATGGCCCTCGAGTAGCTTTGTGCGAAGTTCAAAAACAAACAAAACAAACAAACAATAGGCTTTAACAGTTATCTATTAAAGTGAGAACCATATTTTTATATATTATTCATTTTATTTATTATTAACTTTGTACCACATTTTGTGGGAAATGCAAAAAAGTAGTGCCTTTAAGGTATTTTTAAAATATCATTATTTATAAATAGAATAAGTAGATGGCACTGAAACTGATCTTCAACGTCTGGTTGGATCGTTTGATTTTAGCCATTATATATTGATTGAGCATTCTTCATTGTTTTTAATTAGTTCGAGAATACAATTAATCTGCTTATGTTTCTTATAATATCGATCGATCCTGTTATATTGCAACAATATTTTAGCTTAAGCAAATGAAAAGTAGAAAACTACACAAATTAATCTCATTGTATTGAATGTTAAAACCGTTGCGCTGTGCTCATTGCTATTGCATTGCAGAAACAAGGTTCTACGGACTATATTACATTACACTGTGTAATGCGGAAGTGAAGGAGCGCATTTTTTTCCACATAAGAATGGTTTTTCAAGTAATATCCAATCGCCATAATAAAAACTACTTTAAGGACTAGATTAATAATCCTTTCTAAAACACTTTCAGAACTTCACAAAACTCGTTTTTTCTTCTTCTTGCCTATTCTGAATATGTTTTATGATTGCGCTAAATCTATTTAGGAAACTTTCCACTCAGATATGAGAATATGACTGTTTGTTTGTTTTGAATTTAGCGCAAAGCTACTCGAGGGCTATCTGCGCTAGCCGTCCGTAATTTAGCAGTGTAAGACTAGAGGGAAGGCAGCTAGTCATCACCACCCACCGCCAACTCTTGGGCTACTCTTCTACCAACGAATAGTGGGATTGACCGTAACATTATAACACCCTCACGGCTGAAAGGGCAAGCATGTTTGGTGCGACCGGGATTCGAACCCGCAATCCTTGGATTACGAGTGGAACGCTTTAATACACTTGGTCATGTCGGGCCTGGTATATGACTGTTGTGCATGTGTGTATCTAATAAAAAACACCTTAGTTGTGTAAAAAAGTGTGAGGCCAAAAAAAAAAGGAGAAGTGAACGTGCGACTTAAACTAATGGAATCAAAGATAGCTGACAAACTGGTAGCTGGCTGAAATTTTATCATTGATAAGAATTCTACAGCAAATATTCATGCATTAAGTAGCCAGGCCACGTTTTTTTTTTTTTTTGTTCATCTTTGGACATGATGACGCAAATTAATCACACACTTATATCACAGTGACTAAGAATTTCCAAAACGGAAATATTCCTTGTACTTAATGGCACTGGAAAACATACGATCATGGATCAAAAGAAATAGATCTGCAACAAGTCATATCCTACACGTGCCAAGCAACGTACAACGTCTTTTAACAGATGAGAAAATCTGAACACAAAGGCCAGTGGCGAAAACTGCTCGCAAGCTCCAAGCAACATAATAAAGAAGTATCTCTTCTGGAAGAATAATTGAAATGACGTATACGCAAGCTGCTTCTACGAAATAACTGCTCAACCGTTGCGTACTTCAAGTTGAAGAACGAAACGGGTATTCATGGTATTCTGTACGAAGACATATCAATCAAGTCGCCAGCCGCAGCATCTGTAGGTTTTTGTACGATCGATCTGTTGAAAAGAGCCTTGGGAAGCCGTAGCCCTTGTATATTAGGAGGATTATGAAAAGCCTTTAAAAAGGAGTGATGTACTTTGGACATGATAATTTAACGACAGACTGTTTTCCAGTGGAAACTATGTTGCAATGCCATTTTTAAGATTGTTGTTGGTTTTCTTCAAATTTTGCCTAAAGTTACTCGAGTGTTATCTGCATTAGTCGTCTCGAATTAAGAAGTGATACACAAGAGGAATGGCTACTCTTCTACCGTTGAATAGTGAGATTGACCACAACATTAAAAAGCCTTCACGAGTAATAGAGGATGATAAGCATGTTCGGCGACGGAATTCGAGCTCGCTATCCGCAGATTGCAAATCGAGCGCTCTAACCTACAGGCTATGCCAGGCTTCTATTACCAAGAAACGCGTTCTTCACATATGGCAGTACTATACACGGTGACAAGTACTGCAACGACATAGCAATGTTCCAAAATTGTTTTAATACAACGTACTAAACTTCTGTTTAGTAGTAATATTTAAAATATAGTTTTGCTTTCCTGGCTTTGAATCATCCGATAATTGATATATTATACTCTATTCCTTTCAAGTATTTCTATTTTCAAGTAGCTTTTAAGACGTTACAACAGTTTTTATTAGGCTGATTGAAAGGAATATTGATAGAACTTCAAAACAAAAGAAAATCCTCAATATCCGCGGCACTTGAAATTATTTTAGGCAGGATCAAAGCAAAATAATCTATGATAATTTTTTTTTTCCTTTTTATGCGCCAGCAATACCAAGCGTGGAACGTACGTATACCAGATTCGATTTTATCACTACCAGCCTTCACTCAAATTGAATTTTTTTTAAGAGTAAATTATCCTATGAGACCTTCGACGTGATCAAACGCATCAATTGTAAACTGTAATTAAGCCTCAACTCAGTAGGGAAATGATGGAAATATAAGCTAAAATCGTGTACTTGAAAAAACAACAAAGATTCAGAACCATACTGCTGCGACTATAAATATATTTCAAATGAAGCGTGTTAACATCTTTATCTGGATTTGATTGAACTTTCAAAATTTAGCATTTAAGTAGCGACACTTTCCTTCACCATGTTAGTTTTTGTTTCCTTTGATCATATGATCCAATATTTGAATGATTATAAATTAATTAACAAATTTAAGTTGTTATTTGTTTGTTAATATTACTTTACAAAGCAATATCTAAACAAGTAAGAGTGTATGGTTTGTTGTAGCTGAGTACAAATCTACACAATAGGATATCTGTGCTTTACCCACAATGAGTATGGAAACCAGCTTTTTAGCAGTGTATCCGAAAACATTTGCCCGGCATGGCCAGGTGGTTAAGGTACTCGACTCGTAATTCGAGGATTGCGGGTTCGAATCTCCGTCACACCAAACGTGCTCGCCCTTTCAGTCGTGGGGGCGTTATAATGTGTTAATCAAAAAACGAACAAGAGTCACAATATCAAGTACAAGAAATTTCAATACATTTACCCGATGGATTTCAGTTGTTGATGTAATTTTTGTCTAAAACACTGTGGTGTTTAATAAATGTAATTCTGCACAAAAATTTTAAACGTTAAAGTTTGTTCTAAAGTTGCACTTTAATATCATTGTATCCAAGACTCTTCCTTTCATATCTGTTGTTAAATAGTCCCAGTGTAGTATTAAGCATGCCTGGTTGCGTATCGGAAAGACCGAGATTCGAACACATTGATGTGTCGCTAAACACGCTTTGTACTTGCAACTGTGAGCACGTCATAAAAAAGTAACAATCAGTTCTATAATTCGATGAAGAGTGTTTGTGTAAGCGTCGAGTGTTTCTGACTAGTTGGCCTCCCTCTCATCAGCAGCTTTAAACTAAGAATGGCTAAGACTAAATCTCGGGGTTTACAAACTAGTTTTTTAGCTCTATTATCGCATAAGGCGTAGGTGTTTTCTTATACCAAAGCCACATCGGGTTATCTGCTGAGACCACCGAAGGGAATCGAACCCCTGATTTTAGCGTTGTAAATCCGTAGACTTACCGCTATACCAGCTGGGGACTCGTCGCATAAGTGTTGCTCAAACTGAAACTAAAAATACTGTTGTTAACTGTATTTATAATTCTTCTATAAAATATCATAAAGCATGTGTGTCTTCTAGAGACTGAGAAGATAACGAATTGCTTGGTCAAGGAACTAAATTATATGTAAACAAGCTTTATAGCTTTCGAAAGAGTTGGGTGGTGCTGGTTTGTGATCATATGTATAAAGTAACATTATGTAAACTTACCAATTTCAATAGCTGTTCTGTGCTTATTCTAAAACATATTTATGCTGATTTTATTCTTTTGGGGGTTCAAGATTTCTAGACGTATTAGAATTTTATAGCTGACTAAATAAACCATTTTTGTGTGATGGTTTATTTATTTTTGAACTTGATAGATCTAAGTTATGTATACGAAATATCTACAGAACTCTTAAACTTAGAGGTTTTAAAACAAGCGATTGTGATTGTTCTTACAACTCTTTAAGAAATCTGTACCTGAAGGTTTTATCATACTTTATACAACTGATTGCAAAAACGAATAAGATATAAGTTTTTTAAAAATATAAACATTAACTATGTGATGCGATATTATTTGTTTTTTGCTAAGAAACAACTACATCAAAACCGACGATAAGCCACTAGAAATTTATTTTATATATTAACTGTTAATTTACTAAATATTTTAATGTTTGGAGCTCTACTTATATCAAACATTTTATTGCGTTAACAAGATAATGCTTTTTTTTTTTTAAAGCGTTCACTGTTTTACTCAATGTTACAAGTGAGAAGACGTGCAGATGTGTTAGACTATTTTTAAAACGTAACAGATATAGCATGCGAAGCGGATTTTACGCGCATCTTTTAGTTGTTGCGCATTTTAACGTTTTAGATTATAACTGACATTTAATTTTTAGAAGGTTGTCTCATATTTATACTTTTCTTTTGTGTCCAGATTGCTTGTTGTACAAGGTTGGAAAACCAGTTTTTCAAAGATTTTCTAAATCTATATGGGGCTGCTGGATGAAAGATGCCTCACCATCAAATGTCGAACAAGCAAATAAATACTGGTTAACGTTACGTAATAAAAAGACCACCTTATATGAGTTCGCAAACAAAGACTTTTTCCGCAACAACAGCTACACAAAGTTGTACACACTTCCCTACGCACTTACAGGTAACAATCATGTAGTTTTTAACGGTTCGTTTTATTACAACCGAGAGGGAACAAACAGCTTAGTCAGATTTCATTTATTAACAGCGACTAACTCGACAGTCCAAATCCCTCACGCTGCCTACAAGGATGGCCATTACCTTTACTCCTCAAAGAGCAGTTACATGGATTTGGCTGCTGATGAAAATGGAATGTGGGTCATTTTTGCAGAAAATAATACCAATAATACCCAAGTTCTTAAGTACCATCCATACACACTTCAGACGGAAAAGATGTGGAACCTCTCTCTTGACCACAGCAGGATTGGTGAGACCTTTATTGCATGTGGTGTTTTATATGCTATCGGAAGTGTTACCGCTCTTAAAACACGAATTTCCTACGCTTACGACTTGTACCGCAAAAGAACCCTGAGCATTAACTTGGGTTTTGTCAACCCTTTTGGAAGAACCACAATGGCCAGCTACAACGCCAAGGAAAAAGTAATCTACACATGGGATAGAGGAAACCAGTTACTCTATCCAGTAAGATTCGCTACCACGAATATGGCTAAATCTGTTCTCAGAAGAAACAAAAAATATTCAAAAACCTAAAATTACCTTCTTATTATTCTAAATAAATTCACCTCTAAGTTATTATTATTACATTATTTAAAAACACATTAATAAAATGTACATTGAATGAAAACGCTTTTAAAAATTAAACTAACGACATTAAAATAGTTCAGGGATATTTCATTATAGTTTATCATTTTATACAGGTACTGAAGTTATTTCTTTAATATGAATTGATTTCAAGAAATAATTTCTAAGAATATTAAGTAAAACACGAAAAAGTACGATAGCAACTTCTATAGTTTATGGTAGTGTTTCTTCACATATAGATATAAAGAAAGCTAAATTATATTTTAAGGAAAGATTAGCTGTAATGAAAGAATGTGTTTAATTCTGTAAATCTCGTGCCTTTAAAGTAACTAAACATTGTAACCGAATAAACAGATCTAAAATAAAAATATTCTATATATACAGTATTATTAAATTGTAATGCTTCATATCATAATAAATTAATAATGGTGATTTGTAGCATCACAAATATTCTCTATATGTTATCCACCAATCAGATTTGTAGTTCGTAATAATACATAGAATGTTTGTGATGCTACGGCTCAACACTTTCCGTGCAGTTTCATGTGAAGTGTAACTAATTAGCAACTTTTATAAAATGATTACTGCCTTATTATTTCATGGTTTAACATATCTTATTGTCGTTCTTTTAAATTCCAGAATTATTGAAAGGTAGTATACATTTTTTGGTAATGTTGTATCATAACACTTTCTACTAAAATGTTCAGAGAGAGCGAGAAAATGTTGACTGGTTTTCAACACAACAGCAAAACAATAATATCGTATTACTTCACCTGGTGGTTTCCTCAAGTACACAATCTTCAATAAAATCGTGTCCTTGCCTTTAAGTCTTTAAGCTGATAGTGGGTTAAAACTTCATTGATGTACTACAGCGTTGGTTTCTGTTTGAAGTAATTCAGTCCTAACCGCATTCAATGGGCTGGGGAAATTTAACTAGCATGATTTTTTATTTTTGTTTTCTAGCTTCTTAAAATTCACTGTCTGATCAAACTTAGTTGTATATTGTTATGGTTATTTTGTGTGTTTTTTAATCATTATTAAGGTATTCACTTGAACATTTAGATGGTTTTCATTTTAGGGTGAGATTTTGCAAAGTATATTTTATATTACATGAGTCTCTAATATTTTATGGTGGTAAAGTAACTTAAAGAGTTTGCCGCAACCGACTAGCATTGCAAGTGAGGTGAAATAAGAGAATAAAAGGACCTGAAACTAAGATGGCCATTGGTCTTTCCGTCTGGAGTTATTAGGTTTATTTACGTGTGTTTTTTATTTTCTTTTGCAGTGCTTTATACAACATTATTTTAAATTGACTAGAGCACGTTTTTAAGTCGATCAGTGAAACTGAACGAGTGAACGGGTACATTTGTTTAGTAACTACAATATGTGAAAACCTTGAATTTTATGTTTGATAATAGGAAAGAAGTGCAAAAACTTATTTTCTGATGTGTCTGTTAAAACGATCAGTGTAAAAATGGTATTTAAAATCAACTACTATGGAAATGTATTTGATGGTAAAATATGTGTTAAGTGATTTCTTACCGTTTCTTGTATTGGTGTTTATTAATGATAAAATAAAAGTATTCTAACCTCAGAATATATTTACATGTATTCATGACATTTAAGAAAATGACGTAAGAGATGTCCTGTCTGTCATGAAGTTGGTTCACTATCTATCATATCTTCTGACAGTATTGCAGGTTTGACGATTTCTCCTGCAATAATATGATGGAACGTTTTCTTTTAATAAAGACTATTTCTGCTACAGCTGACGTTATTACGTTCGACTTATATTAAAATACAAAAATGTATGTTTAATAAAATGTTGACGGATGTTCTTTCAATATTTTTCCCATTTCTCTTCACGAAATAGAAACTTTTGCCAAAAAAAAAAAGACGTCATAGACTTGCGAGAAAGAACGTTTTAAAATCAAGTGTAATCAATTAATAATTCACTTCATTTACTATGAAGAGAAGTTCAGTAAAATTATTTTTGCTATAAATTGTATTCGTTAGTTGCAGTATCTTATTCATCACGTTTAGCTTTAACCTCAGAATCAAATATTCAGGACCTAAAGCACCTTTAGAACAATCAACGTTTTTTTTATAATTAAAATAATAACTGATTTGTCTAAAAATTTTATGTCGTATCAATGTTTTGTATTTTGTAGTATTCAATATATTGTTTGTTTATATCGCCTGTAAGATGAATTATTTCTATTGTTTTTGGTAAATTAGTTGAACACAGAAACAATATAATGGTGACATAAACAAGTTAAGAGCAACGGTAATTACATCTGGAAAATGTGTAGTCATAATAAATTAATATTTTATAAATTACTAAATTAACTGAAGCAAAAATTACTTTCAGCTGATCAATAGAATTTAGTTATCTGATACGAAAGAAAGGAATGACACTGAAATGACTAAACATACAACCCATATTGTTCTGGATGTATTTATAATTTAAATGACTAAATATACAACCCATATTGTTCTGGAAGTATTTATAATTTAAATGACTAAACATACAACCCATATTGTTCTGGATGTATTTATAATTTAAATGACTAAACATACAACCCATATTGTTCTGGATGTATTTATAATTTAAATGACTAAAATACAACCCATATTGTTCTGGATGTATTTATAATTTAAATGACTAAATATACAACCCATATTGTTCTGGATGTATTTATAATTTAAATGACTAAATATACAACCCATATTGTTCTGGATGTATTTATAATTTAAATGACTAAATATACAACCCATATTGTTCTGGATGTATTTATAATTTAAATGACTAAATACACAACCCATATTGTTCTGGATGTATTTATAATTTAAATGACTAAATACACAACCCATATTGTTCTGGATGTATTTATAACTTAAATGACCAAATATACAACTCATATTGTTCTGGATGTATTTATAATTTAAATGACTAAATATACAACCCATATTGTTCTGGATGTATTTGAAATTTAAATGAATAAATACACAACCCATATTGTTCTGGATGTATTTATAATTTAAATGAATAAATACACAACCCATATTCTTCTGGATGTATTTATAATTTAAATGACCGAATACACAACCCATATTCTTCTGGATGTATTTATAATTTAAATGACCGAATATACAACCCATATTCTTCTGGATGTATTTATAATTTAAATGACCGAATATACAACCCATATTGTTCTGAATGTATTTATAATTTAAATAACTAAATATACAACCCATATTGTTCTGGATGTATTTATAATTTAAATGACTAAATATACAACCCATATTGTTCTGGATGTATTTATAATTTAAATGACTAAATACACAACCCATATTGTTCTGGATGTATTTGAAATTTAAATGAATAAATACACAACCCATATTGTTCTGGATGTATTTGTAATTTAAACATTAGAGTATTCAAATTTTCTCTCTTTGAACTAAGTTATTCTGTAAGCACATATTTTTTTGTTTCGATTTAGTGGTAATCGAATTAATATTTTGTTAAATGTGAACACCACATGTGCCAATATATTGTCACACGTCTTTAGTTATACATATATATATACATGATATATACTTACATATAATCGATAGTTAACCACCGACACATAAAACACAGTGGCTAAACTTACATACATATGTTACTTAAAGTGCCCTTTTTCATATTGGTAAACATAAATATTTATTATAGAATGAGAAATTAGAGCATTATCAGTAGTAATTTTATGGCAGGTACTCAGTTTGTTTGTTGTTAAACATTAAGCTACACAATGTTTTGTTTGTTCTGTGCAATGGGTATAAAACCTCGGTTTTAGCAGAAAGTAATGAAAAGAATGTTAAAAGTAATAAGGAAACAGAGTTATAGAACAGTTTTTTACGATGTAGAATTGATAAACAAAGAGTAATTAAAAATTTTAAAGATTATTCTGTATATGTCTATTGTTTTAAAATGTGAGAAAATAAACATTTCGTGTTGGAACATCTTAACTATTGGTAATCAAGATTTTAAATGTAACTAAATGGAAACATTTTAGCAGTTAAAGTTCATGACCTCAAATAAGATCCAAAACTTTGTAACGGGAATTATTAATCGACGCTCTTCTAGGAATTGTTTATAAAACGCTATATAAAAACGCTGAATCATTATTAGTAAACATCGAATGCTGTCATCAAAACCAGGATTTATGTAAGGTATTGCCTGTTAAAATGTTGGTTATCACAAGGTTACGAAATACGCTCACAACAGCGACGCTGCCTTCTGGCTGAACACAAAAATCTATTACTGTTAAATGTCAACAAATTTTCAAGCAAATGCTATTTCTTGGCTTTGATTTTGCTGCAGGTTAAAAGTAGTTATTACGCCATACAACATAAAAAAAAACAACTTGCGTTTATGAAAAATGGAAAGATGAAGGAGAAGAAGTCAAAGTTATTCTGTTTCTTCCTTACGGTAGATCAGTTTGAAGAATTTTGTTTGACTTGTTAAGTCCTATCGACTTTATGAGGAAGTTTTTCCTATAACTGTCGAAGATGTATCTTTACTTTAGAGAACTGAAGTAAAATATATCTATTTAATCTTCCGCTACTTGTCGTATGTTATTTACTCGTGAATGCTTCAAGTTCGCTTACTTGTTGTTTTAAATTCGCTCAGACAACAGTACGATAAATGCAGAATAGAATTCGACGGCTCAGTATATATTACTGATTATTGCGTTATTCAATATGGAAGTGATTTGTCAGACATCGATTTTGTGTTATCTTACAATCTGAAACAGCTTCTGTAAAACAAGAAAATGTTTCACAGAAAAAAATATAGTTCGAATATTTTCTCTTTGCATAACAGATTGATACAGCTGTTTGGAAGATCCTTATTTAGAATGAATAAAACAAACACAAAATATGTTACATCGAAAATTCAGAAATCATTCGGTAAAACCTTGCAATAAACTGCTTGCTATACCTTGAAGATCTTTAAGATCGATCGTTTGCTATATTTCTTACATGTTTTTGAACAGCTTCGACTTTGCATCCGATGTCCTTCACTGAATAAAGTTTTAAAATTCATCTACAGTCTCGTATACATCAAGAAAATGCACTTTGATAAATTCTAAATCTGAAATTGCGGAACTCATGATTCAGAGAGTGTGTGTGTTTTTTTTTAT
Source organism: Tachypleus tridentatus (assembly GCF_004210375.1). NCBI lineage: Eukaryota > Metazoa > Arthropoda > Merostomata > Xiphosura > Limulidae > Tachypleus > Tachypleus tridentatus. The sequence goes on from NC_134828.1 coordinate 97,626,605, forward strand.
AGCAAAGCCACATCAGGCTATCTGCTGAGTCCACTTAGGGGAATTGATTCAGAGAGCGACCTGTCCATAAAATGTCACATCTCGTTCAAAAAGCTATCTCGTAATACAACAAAAATACCGATATTGTGTTAACACAGTTATTCCTCTCAGAACATATTTTCAAACTTTCATCATAGTGCGTCATATGACTAGCTTATATTTCTTAATTAATTAATATATTGTACTTACTTTATTTTATTTACATCCATTAAAAAAAGTAAAAATGGATTGCTATGTTTTTAGCTTGAGTATTAACTAATACAGATTTTATCTATGTTCATCTTAAATCAAAATATTTTCACACACTCTAATTTTTTGGAAGTTAGACCCTAACTGTTGTTGGACATTTCAACATAAGTACATTAGTTATGAAAATCGGTTGAAAAAAAAATTTTTTTTCCTTTCATACTATAAACATAACATAATGTTTAGAGACAACAAGGGACCTGTTTGTTGACCTCTGCTGTTTCACCTTCAAGCCAAGCTATAACATAACATAATGTTTAGAGACAACAAGGGACCTGTTTGTTGACCTCTGCTGTCTCACCTTCAAGCCAAGCTATAACATAACTTAATGTTTAGAGACAACAAGGGACCTGTTTGTTGACCTCTGCTGTCTCACCCTTCAAGCCAAACTATAGCATAACTTAATGTTTAGAGACAACAAGGGACCTGTTTGTCGACCTCGGCTGTCTCACCCTCCAAGCGAAGCTAAAACTATTAAATAAATAAATAAAATAATAATTTAAAGTAAACTCTTATCATTCATAGATCTATCAAACTTTCTTTTAGACTCCCTCAAATATACTGCCTCTCAACGTCCAAAGGCAACCCATTCCATAGTCTTAGCTGAAGTACTTTTGCATCGTCTTTTTCCTATTAAACTTAACATGAACAGTTACTGTGTCGAGTTTGGTTCTACTAAAAACTGCCTACAACTGAGCAGACAATAAATTAGACAAACTTTTACATTCCGACATAAATCACAAGAAAATGTTTGTCTTTTTCAAAAGTGCATTTTGTATAAAACTGTAGAAGCATATTCATACTGATGTATATGTTCTAAGATTATCTCAGAAATATAAATACAGAACAAGTATTAAAATTGTTTCAATATCTTCGGTGGGCAGATAGCATATAACTAATTCTGTAACTTTTTGCTTAACAATAAACAAAAATCATCCAGACAACTATTCGTTGTTGCTATAGTATTCACATGTACTCATCTTGGAACAGGTGAGTAAGGAGTGTCATAACAACAAGAGAAAGGAACCAAATTAGCACAAACACCACGAAAAATACCATAAGCTTTTACAAATAAATAATAATGACTATTTCACACACACGTCTGAGGTAAGTTAGGAATTTTCTATGTTAATGGCGGGCTTCACAGATGTACTGTCTCTTACACATTTGTTAGAATTAGGAAGCAGGTAATAGGAACATAAGTTATTGATCATTTGTAACTTATACAATCATGTGCATATGACATTTCCATTTCGTACTCTATTCTACAAGTTTTAAATCACGCCTTCAATTAGGTGTGACTAATTCCATAGTGAATTACTGATATAGAAAACATGACCGAACAAACATAAGTTCTAAGACATAACAACTTTGGTATGTAACTTTAGCCTAAAGCCAAGATTAAAGTAAGTTTACAATTATTAATATCCCATTTACAAGAATGAGAACTATTTGTAAAATATTTGCAAGAGAAATTTGGAAAATTGACGAGAATATATATATACTTATTATTTTTTGTTATAGAACAGTAAAATTTTACTTTGTAAAATACTAAGTTAATAAAAACTTATTTAATATTTTTAATCTCATATCTTTATTTCTTTCATATTCACCACCTAAAGCTCAGAATAACTATTTTTTTTCTTCCTGTGGTTTAACTAAATGTTAAGACCCCCAGTGGCATTGTGGTACGTGTATGGACTTACGGCGCTAGAAATCGGGTTTTGATACCTGTAATGGACAGAGTACAGATATCCCTTTGTATATATTTGTGCTTAACTACAAAGAAACTAAATGTTAAATCATAAAAGATGGTGGCTGAAAATAAAACGTTATATAGGTATATCATAGACTTGTTATTTATTTCTTGTGTATTAAATTAACCTTATTCGAGACTTCATAATATGTACTTAGAAATAAAATAAAAACATTACAACTTTCTTTACAACAGAAAATATGAAAAGTGTCTAGAAAGGAAGTGACATAAGTTAATGATTATATGGAATCGTAGACGAAACAATTGGTGATATTAACATGGATAATTAGACTAAACTATTTTCCTAATAACTACAATATATGAAAATATGGTGTGATATGTCTATGATATAATAATCAAATAGATTACCCAACACGCCACATAACACAGTTAAATACCAATTGAAATTTATATGTCAACCTTGATAGGTTCGTAACGTTTGATGAAACGTGGGTTCTCCACTTTGGCCCACAGACAAAAATATAAAGTTTGCAGTATAAACACTCAAGTCATAACTCCCTGTTTAAAAAGGGTCAAGTCCTTATGAAAGATTAATATGTATCAGTAGTCAACAGTTGTGTGAAAAAAACAAAGAAAAGTGGATTAGTCTTCCAACGTAATAATACCATAACTCGTGTGTTGCTTTGAACGCTACCCAAGATGTTGGCTTCGAAGTATTCAATCAGTTTCACCATTCCCTGGCACATAAACACACTTAGTTGTCGCATTTAAGTGAAAGTGACTTTTTCTCTTCCCTTAACTTAGAAACATTGACGAAAGGTAGAAGATTCCAAAGTAACGATTACTATATCTTCTAATCATGTACTGAGAGCCAAGAAAAGAGTTCTTTCGGAAGGACGCAGAAACCTTAGAGCACGGCTGGTACAAGTGTATAGACTAGGAGGAGAGTATTTTAAAAAATAAATCATTACTGAATCCAGTGTTGTTGTTTTTTTTATAAGTCGGGTCACGAATGTTTCGGACACCTCTCGTATATTATAAAACATATTTGTTATATTCTCATTCCTATTTAGCGTTCAAAATTAACTTAATCAAATTTTATTGAATCATGTTTAGAGGACTGTGAGTAAATAAAGTTTATTAAATGTAGGAATAAGAATATTTATATATTAACCTGTTGACTACCAAGTATTTCAGCTGCTACAATACAACTCTAATGCTTCTTCATTTTGTAACTTTTTTGTGATGCCATTTTGGATCGAAAGTGAAACAATTTGTAAGTAGGTATTATTGAGAACGAATTAACTCGTCTGTAGCATTGTGTTATCGATCGGCTTGAACGAGTTATCTCGTCTGCTGTATTGAACAGGTTAATAAAATGTAGTGAATTGAAATAAGTATTTATTTATACAATTATTTGTGATATGTTAACCCAGATGCCCACCCTTAATTTTTAAAACTTACTCTACTCAACACTCAATATGTTATAAAGGAGAAAGTGACTCTTTTAGTGAGAATATATACACACAAATTCTAATTTGAAGTGTTTCAAAATCAGCTTTCATAATAAGGAATTTTATTCGAGTTAAGAAAGTTATTTTCAAGAATAACCATCTTTCATCATTCACAACTCTAAATGCTCTTGTTGTAAAAAGAAATAAGTACACTACCATATGAAAGGTTTTTATTACATATAAAATAGCACACCCCATTAAAATCCCGGAACGCTTCCTTGTTCATCAACAAGTATGCAACAAAACATAACTTTGGTTTTGTTAGTACATTTGTAAACAAGCAACATTTAAGGGTTCAGAAATGCTTGAGAACTGTATATCAGAGTCAAACTTTAAAAACGAATTCGCGTCTTTTCAAAACGAAACAGTTTTCCTTTTTTATTATTGATATTACTTAATATCCTTTTAAATTCTGTCCATCTTAAAGCTCCAAACAAATGTACGAAAAGTTACAACTGGTTTTGTATATAACTTGTAAGCATCTATCAAGCAAAGATGGCATTTTTTCATCATGAAACATATCAGATTTAGACTTCATCATTAGTTTAGCTTCCACAAGTACGCATTTTAAGATTTTGAGATAGTTTTAACATTTTTTAGCTTTTTTTCAGGATATTGATTTAGAGCTTCCATAGATGTTCAGACAAAAAGATTGCAGAATGAAAACAAAACTGATTTTAATACTAATCAGGATCTGTACCAGCCTACCCTCAAATTCAAATGTTTGAATCCCCGTCACACCAAACATGTTCGCCCTTTCAGCCGTGGTGGCGTTATTATGTGACGGTTAATCCCACTATTCGTTAGTAAAAGAGTAGCCCAAGAGTTGACGATGGGTGGTGATGACTAGCTGCCTCCTTTCTAATCTTACACTGCTAAATTAGGGACGGCTAGCGCAGTTAGCCATCTTGTAGCTTTTCGCGAAATTCAAAAATAAAAACAAACAAATTCAAATTATTTTAAGCGGAATTAGAATGAATTAATCTTTGGGACCTTGAGCGTGACCAAATAAAGTTAGCTGATTGTACTTTTAAATCTTAGCTAATTTTTGAAAATCTGTTTTGTTTAAAAATAAGCTTTTTACGTTCTTAAGCTGTCAACGTATGTTGTTGTTATAAACATAATTTTCACGGTAACACTCTACAAAATTTGTTGCAATACGTATATTTGAATTTGATTAGTTAGCAAAATAAGAGAAAACCAGCTAAACTGTAACATCTTATTTCAAATCCCATACATTTTTAATAATAATTTCCAATTTCCAAATATGCTCGAACTTGCAACAGTTTGGGGCGTTGTACGCGACGCTCAATCCCATTACTCGTTGGTAAAAATAGTTTAATGTTTGGTGGTAGGTGGTGTTGATTAGCTCTATTCTTTCTAGTCAATCACTTCAAAATTAGGAACATCTACAGAAGATAGTTCTCATGTAGCTGTACCCGAAATTTGAAACAAAACAACTGACCAATATAGTTGAAGGCAGCGGTGTAACTATAAAAGTGTTAAATACATGAAGACCTTACATTTATTGCTCTATAATTGTTGTTACGATTCTCGTCTCACTTTTAGCTCAGCTCCCATCACAAACGCGGAGAATGCGAGGCATACTTACACCTCTGGTTAAAGGCACTTCATTCTGCTCAAAATATGCAAGAAACTTCAATCTGTTTTGTTTTTTACCAGTTGTGGTCCATAATATCTGTAGGAGTAATAGGAATTAAAAAAACTAATTAATTAACAATAATAATAAATAGGATCGGTTGTAGTGTATGTGATGAAGGAACATAATTTATGTTCCATCCGGATATTTAAAAAAATAATAATATATTTTTATTATGCCGGATCAGGTGAAAGTCAGTACCGTAAATTAATAAAAGAAAAAAACACGATTATGTTTTCTTAGAGCAGAGCTACGCAAAACTATCTGAGGAGTTCACTGACAAGAATCGAACCCCTAATTTTAGCTTTTTAAATCTGTAGACTTACCGCTGCACCAACAGGGTACAAGAAGAGCAACCCATCTTAAAGTCAATTCACTAAGAACACATGACTTATGCTAATAAGTCAATATTACGTAATACTCATCTTGCTAGTGAGTGATTGGCTTTGTATTTTTATTCAATTTATGATCAGTGTTAGAAAAATACTCGTGGATCAGTATCAATCACATGTTCTTCATGATACAGGTTTTATATCACATTAGTATGCATTTTAAAGTACAGTCGTTTAGGATTAAAAAAGCAACATAACCTTAAATTATTGTAAGATGAATGACGGAAATGACAGCAACTCGATATTGTTTTGTTGTTGTTTTGAATTAAGCAGAAAACTACACAATGGGATATCTGTGCTCTGCCCACCACGGATATGGAAACCTGGTTTTTAGCGTTGTAAGTCCGTAGACATACCACTGTGCCACTGGGGGGCAACAGCAGGTGGAAAGTCCAAATAAATAATGAATAGGAAAGCAGGTAGCAAAATAAAATAGAACGTTGGAGGTCTATTGATGTTTGCTTTTGGTGGTGATAAATAAAATGTCTTGAAGTAGAAGTATACGATACTCTAGACAGAGAGTTTGTTGAGATATGTATAGAAGATATAAAACAATATTACAAAGGACTTGGAGTGAATATACAAACACGAAAACAACTGAATATACTCCTATTAAGACAAATGAATACTTAATGAGACTGGTGAAATAAAGGGGTTTAAAAAGAGAAGCAAATGGAACTGGCAAGTAAAAGTTCAACACTAATAGCCAATTAAAACAAATTAAACTCACTGAATCAAAATCTGGAATTAATTTGGTACCAGAAGATTGTTTATAACTGAGTTTCACGCTAAGCTATACACTGCTATCTGCATTAAACATCCATAATTTAGCAATGTAAGTCCAGAGGGAAGGCAGCTAGTCATCACCACCCACCGCCAACTCACTCTTGGGCTACTCTTTTACCAACGAATAGTAGAAGTGCCGTCATATTACAACGCCCTCACAGATGAAGAGGCGAGCATATTTGGTGTGACTGGGATTTGAACCTGTTACCCTCAGCTCAGGAGTCGAACTCTTTAACCACCTAGTTATGCCACTCCTAGATACCAGAAGATTATTTATTTGTTTTTTTTAATTTTAGCAGTGTAAGACCAGAGGGAAGGCACCTAGTCATTACCACCCACCGCCAATTCTTGGGCTACGCTTTTACCAACGAATAATGGGATTGACCGTCACATTATATCGTCCTCACGGCTGAAAAAGCGGGTATGTTTGATGTGACGGGATTCGAACCCGCGACCATCAGATTACAAGTCGAACGCCTTAACCCACCTCGCCATGTCGGGCTATACCAGAAGAATTAAAAGAAAATATTTATGACGTTATTGTACAAAATAATTTTTAATGCAAATTTCAAAGGAAATAAAAATGTTTATTGGAAAATGAAAAAAAACACACCAAAATGTGGAGAATAAGCAACGAAGAAGATATAAATAAATTGACAAAATAAAAAGTAGACAATTAACTTGAATATACTTTTCAAACAGAAATGATAAATATTTTTGTTCATAGTAAAAATAATCAAATAAAAGTATTACAAATAAACCTAAGATGAACTTAATATAAATTTGAGCAAATTGGATAAATAAGGTATTACATTGGAAAATATATAAGTAGATATATTAATTTTGATTAAGATATAAATAAAACATCAAGTAAATGTGTATCAGTTAGATGGGTATAAGTTTTGATAACTGCAAATGGTTTAGCAGGTTTATAGAAGTAATGGTATTTACTACCATCGTGTTATTTTTCTTCTTCGATGGTCTGAAGCGTTTTAAAATCATCTTTAGCTTCATTTCTCTGCACCGCAGTTCATAAATTATGTTACATATTGTATCCCTTTCTTCACGTTCATCACAACTTTAATGTTTTGTAGCTCGTTTGTTTTCATCATTACTTTCGTTTCTATTCAGTTCATTTATTTCTCCGTAAACAGATTTTGGACAAACAAAACTCGTTATGTTTTGAAACTGTGCAGTAATTATATCCTGACGTATTGCTTTATAACGATTTCTCCAATGTAGAAACTCTCTAGGATGTCAGTTACAAGTTGTCTTACATAAAGAAGTTTCAACAGTTTGTTTGTTTTTTGAATTTCGCACAAAGCTACTCGATGGCTATCTGTGCCAGCTGTCCCTGATTTAGTAGTGTAAGACTAGAGGGAAGGCAGCTTGTCATCATGTGAAGTACGAAACAAAGAGGTCATTGAACAGCTTACTAAATGTATCTTGGCACCTCGATGTGCTGGTTTAAGAAGTAGGGCTGTCATATTTAATTAAAAACGCTCTTTTTACTTTGCGTTTGTTGTTTGGTTTTTTGTTCTTTGTACGCTGAAGTAACTATCTAGAATTCTACAGTAAAGAAACCGGAAGAAAATTGGAAAGTAGATTCAACGAACATTATAAAATATCCCTTGTTTACCACCAATGCAACTCAAGAAGCACAGTATATCTATACAAAACACTTTAATCTTAAACAAACAGCCAAACACCAACAAACGGAAAATAAAGAAAGCCAACTCAATTTGTAAACAACAAACAGTTCTAAACCAGCTGTTAAGTAGTTTTGACGTCTTTGTTCCATACTCTGTGTGTACATATATATATTATTGTGTTTGTGTAAACTACTTGTACATTATTATGCAAACTTTATTTAAAGCATTAGTTTAGATGCCTTTATTGTAGTACCCTGTTGTGGGTTTGATTTGTAACTCAACCGTTTCGTATGCCAAATCATCTTGTTTAGATGTCTATATGGGGCGATGCGAATCTGTTTCAACTGATTTGTATTTGGGTCACTGGCAGCAGTTTAGAGACCCATGAGTGCGTTGTTTTATTACACTGTTCTAGAACCCGATACACTGCTTCGTACAACAGTGGTTTCATACAAATAATATCTAGAACCTGAATGGGTCAACTTGGAAGTTAACCTGAGTCTAACTGATGCACTCGTAAACGTTTATAAAAATAACTGCCTGACAGCTCACAAAAGAATAAATATCAAAATTTCGTATTTCAACATTTCTATTCTAATTATAATTAGTGCATGCTTGATGTAAAAATTCTAATTGCAATACTACTCATAATAAGTACTTTTTAAATGTTTTTGTTATTTATATAATAATTCTAGGTTATATCACATGTCTAAGCTTGCTTGATTTTTAATGCATCCACATTTTAAAACAAATTATGCATGCTTGACTCGACTGATTTACCTCAAAATAGAAATTAACATGTAAGAAATAATTCTATTTTATCACTAAACCTATTTTGATTTTTTAAATAGAGTCATCGAAATGGTTTAGTGAAGATTGTTTTTAGGTTGGATTTGTGGATGTACATGATAATTGACACGACATGAAAATGACTGTTCAAAATAAGTATCTGTTTTTAAATTTTAGATATTTTTCAGTTTTTCTCCTCCTGTAGGAATAAAGAGAGTTTTGAGTCATTTCACTTATAAAAGTTACAAAAACATGGCTAAAAACTATTGAAGTGACAACTTCCTAAAGTGGAAAACTCCAATATACAGATATTTGGTAAGTAAAATTACTGTACACATATCTGAAGAAAACATTATTTCATTAAGGCAATAATATCCATTCTGACACCTTATAAAGAAATCATCTATCGATCTTAAGATATTAATCATTTTAAGAAAATATTGAAAGGATGTCTATTTTAAGTATATTTAAAAGCATGCGCATCATTGTGATTTTGTAGTGCACATGATTCTTTAAAGATTATTCAGACTTCTAAGTGAATTATGAAAGGAACGTGAACCATGACAGAATTACCTGGCTGCATAATATTTATGGGACAACGTTTCAATTGGAATTACACTATCAGGCTGTTTATCCACTGGAACTATTAAAGTATTAGAGTACTGAAAAGTTGTCTTGTGAAAATTATCTATGCATACAGTTCATCCTGTCTAGTTACAGAGCGCCATAAAGACCAATTAATAAACAAAGGAAATCAGGGTTTCCAGCATCTCTATCTTCGAACGTGACTGCAGCCTTCCAAATATTCTGCTTAGAACTGCTTAGTTAGTTTCTCAGCAAGTAATTCAACTGTGATGATAAACACGTTTTGGTCTCAGCTGTCCAACATTTGTGACAGTTCTTAAAGATAAGATTAATGGGTCTAAGGTTGGGCACACTGTATTAAGTTGAAAATTGTTGAAAAAATATTCACATAATAAGTTGTGAAAAGGTTTAATATATATATCAAGTATTAAAACGTCTAGGCAGCTCACTTCATTTAAATCATAGAACAATAGAATACTGAAACATTGTTTAGGACCACAAAACAACCCAATTAGCTCGTGCAGTTGAATTTATCTGAATGGTACGTTACTGAAACGTTATCATGCGAACACTGTGTTATTAGGTGGCTGCTTTTCTTATTCATTTAAAATAATTTGTAACATCGTTTTTCTTATCAAAAGTACTTAGAGTGAAACTTCTCCCACGCATGTCTTTTCTTAATGCTATAATATAAATCACAGAAATGTGAACCCTACTGTTCTCAAAAACGTTGGAAGCCTACGATTTATTATAGAGACTAATAAGGATGCAGTGTTAAACTATAAATATATATGCAGACACATGAAACTTATCATTTTATTCATTAGCCACGGCCTGTTATTACTCACTCGAAGTAAACCTTCGATAGGGAAGGATACAGATACTTTATAACTGAAGCTTTCCCAAGTAACTGGAAGAACTGTATCCATTACTTAATGATACTGATTTTATTCGTACATTTGTGAATCACTAAGATGGAAAGGGTATAATTTCAAGACATTTTAAGTTTTACACGCTCAGTTAATTCTTTAGTAGATTTAGCTTCTAAATCATAATTTATGTTCCTAGTGTTACGTACATTACGTATATTACGAGTTAGATAGCCAGAAATTTTAATTTTAATTCAGAAGTTAATTGAATGTCGATATGTATTAGATTTATGACATTTCCCAACAAGATTGGTACACATAATTTTTCTTTCTAATACAAATATATTTTAATATACAAACAACAATACAGTTTATAAAACGGCTATTACAAGTAGTTATTACAAATAACGCCCCCCGCTAGTACAGCGGTATGTCTTCGGATTTACAACGCAAAATCAGGGGTTCGATTCCTCTCAGTGGGCTGAGCAGATAGCCCGACATGGCTTTGCTATAAGAAAAACACACACACATTACAAACAACGATTTATATACCAAAGTTTTACAAATTTACAAACAATATATAGTATAAAACTGAATGCTTTATCGAAAATTCACGATCAGAGAATTAATTCTCAGTTAATATTGTCACACTTCGCTTAACGGCTTGCTAGCTAGCTCTCTATTATAGGCTGGCCTCACGTCGTTTACAAGCTGAGTTTTTTCCCGACGAAGATTGTTTGTTGTTTTTTAATTTCGCGCAAAGCTACACAAGGGATATCTACATAGCCGTCCCTCATTTAGCAGTGCAAACCCACCGCCAACTCTTAGGCTACTTCTTTACCAACGAATAATGGGACTGATCGTCACATTATAACGCTCCCACAGCTGAAAAGGCGAGCATGTTTAGTGTGATGGCAATTCGAACCCGCAACCCTCAGATTACGAGTCGATTGTCTTAATCACTTGGCCATGCCGGGCCCTCCTACGAAGATATCTAATGTATGTAGAAATGCTAACGTCCGAAGTGAATTCACTGAAGTTAAACGGCTTGTAATATTTGAAACCTGGTTAAATATATATAGTTTCCCGATTAATAAACTTTTATCACAGTTATAGTTTCAGAAGTTTATAGTGTGCTAATGCTAGCAAACCAACATTATTAAACTATCTCTTGGCGCATCGATTTATAAACTTTAGGTCCTCTGATTTCAGTTGATAACAATATTCGAAGATTCGTTTTCGACGACATGCTAATGCTTTCGTAAATCATTTACATTAGAAAATATACCACAAATTTTGAAAACAAGTAGAGCTTTCGCAATACATATTTAATAGTGTAAGTTGCATGCATTTTTTGCATATATATTAAACTGAAACAAGCATAGATATTAAAATAAGTATACATAACTAGATCCGTGAGGAATCGCTGACGAAGAAAAAGATAAAGTCATTAAAAAGGGAGCGAAATTATTGTTTAGTATTACACCATATAACCTGGAGAACTAGTCATTATCAATGTTTTTGACAAAAATACGAAAACAATTACATAATTAATATAAAAAGTTAACTGATCCCGAATAGAAAATCCATGTTAACAGGAAAAAAAGTAACTTGATTTACCTTTTTACTTTTAATTATCCTCTTTAAATAACATTAATTGCGTGTAAACTAAGCGAATGTATTTGTTGAATTTCGTACAAAGCCACTCAAAAGCTATTTGCGCTTGTAGTCTCTAATTTTTAACTGATATACTAAAAGAGGGCAGCTAATCAACACCACCCACAGTTAACTCTTGGGCTACATTATACAAACAAATATTGGGATTGATCATAACATTATAATGCCGCCACGATTAAAAGAGCGGTTGGTTTAGTTTTTGAATTTCGCGCAAAGCTACTTAAGGGCTATCTGCGTTAGTCGTCCCTAATTTAGTGTAAGACTAGAAGAAAGACAACCAGTCATCATCACCCACCGCCAACTCTTGGGCTACTCTTTCACCAACGAATAGTGGTACTGACTGTCATATTATAACGCTCCCACGACTGAAAGGGCGAGCATGTTTGGTGTGACACGGATTTGAACCCGTGACCCTCGAATTAAGAGTGGAGTGCTCTAACCACTTGGCCATGCTGGGCCTTAAAAGAGCGAGTGTGTTCGGGGACAGAATTCGAACTGGTGACCCGCAGGTTGATGTCGGGTGCCCTAACTATCATGCCATGCCAGTAGCAAATATGTTGTTGAAGATTTTCGTAACCTTAAGAATATTATACTTTCTTTCTAAATCTATAAGTAAAGGAGGCGTATTAGGTATTTTTTATAATATATTTTTAACTTTCTAATCATTTGCAGCTATTTCGTACATTAATTATTTCTCTGCAATAGTTAAAAATATCTAGTGGCTTGCAAAAACTTTCTTTAATATCTAATCGCAAGTGAAGAGGTGCAAATGAATAATTCTTTATTCTATAAGAAAAAAAAATCATGCTTATCCGCAAGATAAGTTGTTTTCTTTTCTATTAAGCATAAAGCTACGCAATGGGCTATATGCGCTCTACCCACCATTGGTATCAAAATCCTGTTCTTCGTGTTATAGTCCACAGATATACCGCTGAACCACTGGGGGAGAGCAATCGAAATAAGTATATTAAAATACAATACGTTTCGGTGTGAATATTTTAATTGTATCATAACTCATGTTTTTGTTATTATAATTAGTTGCGGGAATTGCTTTTATTATATAATGTTTTTCACTGATCTGGTATTTTGTACGATAGGTATCTAAGAATTAAAAACGGAGTTAAGCAGATTAAAAACATTTCTTTATTTTTAGAAAAGATAAACGTGACATCTGTTTTCAACAAATTTTTAAATAATTATTATTTGCTATATAATCTATATATATATAAGTTTAAGTATCAATAACGAGTTTATTTTGCAAGGTTTGATAAAATTTATAGTTTTCTTCGACAAAGTCAGCCAACGACATCACTGACACTCTTTGTACCCATTTTTGTCCCAAATGAAAATAATTTAAATTGTTTATAAAATCAACTTTATCCAAATTAAGCAACTTAATAAACATACCAAACCATGTCTAATTTCAAATTTGTTCTGTCACGTAGAAACTTATATAAATTGGAAAGTAAAAATATTTTGTTTCTTACCATGTTTACATTAAGTCCCCTGCTAGTGCAGCCGCAAGTCTATAGATTTCTAACACTAAAATCAGCGGTTCGATTCCCCTCGGTTGAGTCAGCAGATAGCCCCAGCTGGCTTTGCTACAAGAAAACACACATTTTCATTAGGAAATTTTTCCACTTTATAAACATTTCATAGTAATCTAATCTCACTGTAAATTAAGTAGAATGGATCGTTTTTACTGACAAAAAAGTGAAAAACAATCTACCATTCTAAAACTTAAATTAATTACGTATATATAGAAAAGTCAATGAATTTTTATTTCTTGTAGTTGGCAGAGTATTTTGTCTCTCATGACATTTCAAGTTATCCTGACTAAAAATCAAAATATGATTTAGATGGGTTTTTTTATTATTATTTAAGGCAGGGTTGAATCGCTCGTATAATAATAAATGTGTACATGAGGATTAACGGTTGGCCAAAACTATTTGATTCAATTATGATCCAAAATAAAATACCTGAAAAACGATCTTAGCGTGCCCTTGTGGTTAGTATGTTTAGACTGCGAATGCAAAAGTACCCAATTTCTATTCCGTTGTCATAAAACCGTTCTCCGCACTTTGGGATCGTGGGTGAATTATAAGAGTGATGGTCAAATTTCGTTACTTAATTAGAATAGCTTAAAAGCTAGAGATAGATTCTGTTGAATAACTACCTTCCATTTAGACTATTTGATCAAAACCAGTGATCACTAACCCACACAGCCTTTGCGTAATTTTGCATTTATTAGGAAACAAACGAACCTTAGAAGCATATCTTAACAAAACAAACATAAAACATCTTAGCAATTAAAACTATCAATATAAATACCACAATAGTCTAGATTGTTTTTTGATAAGAAAGTTAATCGTTCTGAGTAAGATTCGATGCGGGTGTTTAAAACTGGTATATTCACTATTACTAATAATGACGTAAGTGTACACACATTACACACCACATCGAGTGGACCATGAACATGTGAAGCAAATATTCTTTTATTATAGATGAGCAACGCTTCACCCTGCATTAAACAGTTTTGAGCGATAACACCTATTCATCTGCGTCCTTAACTGGTCAGCATATTTTTTATGACTCTTAAAAAATAAAAATTAAGAAAATCGTATCTAATTTACTGTCTGCAGAAATAGAATGTCAAGTATAAAAACCACATTAAAAAAACATTCACTTTCCAGCTCTCAGACCAGCTTTACCTTTGTCATAACTATAATATTACCTGGTCGGATTATTTTTTTTGTGTGAGGGTAATATACATATGCTAAATAAAATAGTTGTTTATTTGGTGCGCATGAACATGAAATGTCAACATGATACAAATAAATAATCATAAAACTTGTTTTGTTTGCATCACGATATCTGTAGGACATTTAATTAAGTAAAGATTTTCACGTATATCCAAAAACATCACCTGCCGGTAGGAAAATTCATATTCTCAAGCTATATGAATCTGTGAGTATTATTCTGTGAAGATCTAACTATCAGAATTAAAAAGTTAGAATTCCAGGTAAAAATGTAATAACATTTCATAGTTCGCACTTCTTATCTGAACTTTTAAACTCAAAAAGTAAGTCTGAGCTAACATACGCTGAAGTGATGAAAACGCGGGAAATTACAGCTGCGTTACACTTAAAAGCACATGCAAATATTTATTCACGTGAAATAATTTCATTTCTCCGTTCGATAAAACGCACGCCAGTAGCTACCCGGCAGGCCACACTAACTTTTTTTACTACAGTTGCATGAGGAAGCAAAACGCCCCTTCTAGCGGCTGTTAGTGGAGGAGATTGCAACTGTTGTGGGAATGTCGTGTGTTGACACTGTTTCAGTGTATGCGTCTTGGAGTTTGCATCACAGTAATTCACACAGAAAAATTCTGACAAACAAATTTCACCAAATAGAAGGAAATCCCGAAACTTTATTTTCTAACACAAATCAAAAATAAGTATCGGTTCCTGACTTATCACAAAATTAACAAAGAAGAATCGTTTGTTTGTTTTTTTTTTAATTTCGCGCATAGCTACATGAAAGCTACCTGCGCTAGCCGTCCCTAATTTAGCAGTGTAAGCCTAGAGGGAAAGCAGCTAGTCATAATTACCCCCCGTCAACTCTTGGGCTACTCTTTTACCAACGAATAGTGGAAGTGAATGCCACTATATAACGCCCTCATGGCTGAAAGAACAAACATGTTTGGTGTGACGGGAGCGAAGAATTAATTAACCTTTTAAGAAGTTAATACATGCTCATGTTTAAATTCTAATGCGAAACAAAACAATAGGTTTAAAGACAAAGGGCGCATTTCACAGTTAATAGTATTGTTTGGGGCTTATTACACTCATGAAAGAATGTTTTCAATATCGTAAACTGTCGATTTGGAAAACATATTGGATCTGAAAACATTCATTTTAAACAAAAACTGGGGAAAACCAGTATTTGAAAAATTCGAGTACGTTTACAGACACAATTAAAATACAGAATATACTGGCAGTGGTGCCACTTCTATCATGATTATTAGTTATATGATACTTTGTATCGATTAATGTTCCAATATAAACGGATCCAACACAAACCGTCCACTATAATATAATAAACCAAGTACGTATTTATATGCCGTACACGCCTAGTTTTAAAAGCAATTTACTCACCAGTTGTCTGGTATCAATGCTGTAATCACACACCCAATGCTTTTTGTATATCTGGTGTATCTGTTGGTGCGTCTGTGGCTAAATACAACATATTTCTCAACAGTCTCTCATCCTGTTGTGAATACATGGAGTGTGTTTCTGGCTTGATACAACATATTTTGAACGGCTCTCATCCTGTTATGTATACTTGGTGTGTTTCTGGTTTAATACAACATATTTTGAACAGCCTCTCATTCTGGTATGTGTGTGTGTGTTTTCCTATTGCAAAGCCACATCGGGCTATATGCTGATTCTGTTACGTATAATTGGCGTATGTTTGGTTTAATACAACATATATCTGATATTCTGTTAAATTTTTAAACCGTTAATTGGTAATAAGCACCCAACTGAATTTCTCGGAAAAATGAGGGCAGAGCTAGAAACCTCTTTATGAAATATTTGACCAATTTACTAGTTGTATCACAAAATATGAAAAATAATTTTGTTTCTGGATTACGTGTAAAGACATACGAGATATCTGTCCGTAATTTAGCAGTGTAAGATTACAGTGAAGACAGCTAGTCATCAACACCCACCGCCACCTCTGAGGCTACTCTTTTACCAACATATTTTTACAAAGGAGATTGATGTACAAAGCTTTAAATCTTTCTTACAAAATTTTTGTATTAATTTTTATTTTTATTTTATTACGACAAAGACTAGTTTAAAATTTTCAAAAATCAAAACACTTAATTGCTTTTGGCCACAAAGCCTTTAATTTTATATCTAAAGTTAATTATCTTACTTATGATAAAGAATGGATTAACACGCTGGTTCTTTTTTGATATCATTACATCGTTTCTTTAAATGTGCTTGTAACGTATTTCCTACCAGTGCCTATTAGACCTTCGTGTGTGTGTTTTATTTATGCAGTTTGGAAATCAAAAACAGATTAGGTGTTATACAGTTTTACAGAATATATATCAAATTTGTTTCTGTATGGTACTTTTTCGATTCTCAAGTGTTTATACACACAGCAAACCGAACGTTTGACTGTTGAAAGTGTTTTTTTTTTAAATTAACCCTTAATTTTTTCACAGAAGTTTGAAATATTTCCTATACAAATGCAATAAACTTGTCAGATGCTTTGAGCAGAGTGAGTTTTGCATATCCACCGTGCAAATAATCTAAATGTTCAGTAATGGTAGATCGCAGTTAATATTGAGGCGGAGGCAAGCGATATTTTAACTCTACACCTCCAAAAACAGAGAACAGAAAAACAGAATTTTAACTTCAAGAAATTCGATTCACTTACACGTGAATTTGAGTCGTTGGTTTTTCACAACTGGTAACACTGTCTTGCCAGACAATGCTTAACTATTTTTCGAACTGTAAAGTTCTGATATAACCATCACACTGAGATAAATCGTAGCACTTTTTATCAAGCCACATCCATTTATATAAACTCAATTTTAACTGTTTACACCTTTAAAAATAATAAATTTGTACTATGGTTGATAACTGTGACCTTTTGTCCCTCTGACGGTTGCAGACTTTTCTTGAAATGATGTTTCATTGGCTGTTGTTACTAACAGCCGGAAAATTTAATTTGAACTTAGAAGTTAATTAAAAGCCAATAGAATGAAAATGTCAATATGAACCTGACCATCCCGGGTCTTTATACCCGAATCCCGACAAGAGAGAGAAAATTTCAAAAATGTACCAAATTTATAATTCTTGCTATCAAGATTGATACACACAATTTTCCTTCTTAACATAAATGTACTTTAATATACAAACAACAATACAATTTATAATAATGGTTATTACAAATAGTTATTGTGTATATTTGTTTACGATAAGCACATTAATTCGGAATTAATATTGTTACACCTCGCTTAAGCAAGCCAGCTTGGCTGGCGTGACGCCGCGTATTATCTGGCTTGTTTAACGACGAAGATATTTGATTTTCGAAGTCGATTCTCTGAAGTTAAATAGTTTGTATTGTTCGAAGTCTCTAAACTTTCCTGGTCAAATACCTATAGTTTTCCGATTCATAAGCGTTTATTACAGTTATAACTTATAGCTTCCAATGCTATTATACTGTGTATAACAACCAAAATATATTCTATGTGTCTCTCGGTGCGTCGGTTGATATACGTTAAGGTTTGTTTTTTGAATTTCGCGCAAAGCTACTCAAGGGTTACCTGCATTAGTCGTCCATAATTTCGCAGTATAAGACCAGAGGGAAGGAAGCTAGTCATCACCACCCATCGTTAGCTCTTGGGCTACTCTTTTTACCAACAAATAGTGGGATTGACCATCACATAATAACGCCCCCACAGCTGAAAGAGCGAGCATGTTTGGTGTGACGGGGATTCGAACCCGCGACTCTCAGAGTACGAGTCGAACGTCTTAAACCACCTGGCCATGGCGGGTCTATATGTTAACAAGAAATTCTCGAATGTTCAACAATAATCGAAGACACGCTAGTATGTCCGTAAAACAAGCATTGTTGATTCTTACACTTGAGAATCTTCTATAAATTTAGAGAAAGGTAGAACTTGCGCAAAGCACATTTAATGATATAAAATACATACATTTCTAAATATATATTAAACTGAAACAAACATAGTAATTATAATAATATTAACTCTGTTACACCAATTAATAAACATTCTATTTAAAATTTTCGCTTCAGAGTATACTTACTATAGCGATCCAACAACACAACTATCTTTCCGCGTGTTGAGGTAACCACCTTTTATACTAATTCGGCGAGATTTTCGTAAATTCATTTAGCGATAAGTAGTATTTTACACTTGCATATTGTTGATTCCAACGCTCGATAATCTTCTATAAATTTAGAGAACACTCGGGACTTTCGCAATACACATTTAACAATATAAGTCACATGCATTTTCAAATATATATTAAACCGAAATAAACGTAGATATTAAAAGAGATACATAACAGTAAATTCGTTACACCTCCCTTCTTAGAGAATTAAAAATTAGCATTAGACAGTTGTTAATTAAGATATTATAAACATATATGTGTACAAACATTACTAACAATACATTAAATATAATACACTGCCTAAGAATTATACAGTTTCAAAAATGATGACTGTATATAACACAATCAATACAAGTAACCTTACAATCATAAAATTACATAATACGCGAAAGTGCTTAAACACAAATTTCATATTTTTGACTTAATACAATTAATAATCACATAACTGAGGTGTTCTTCAAAAACTGGGATAGGTTTCAAAGGAGCAACGGAAATTTTCTGGTTAGGTTTTCCAATATGTATGACAAGTTTAACGAAAATGAGAAAACAGCTTGCCTAATTTTTGGACTAAAGAAATGTTTCATAATTTTATCACACATCTTGTTGACGCATAGGTGGTTTCCATTTTTCTGATGAGCACACCATTTGTGAGAAAAATAACACGTTGGAACTTTCTCCAATTCATTCTTCCGCAAACGGATCTTTCCAAGTTGAACAAGATGTCTCACGTTAATCATTGTCACTCACCAAGGGTTTGTCAGTAGGACTATTATTCACAAGATCCTCGTCGGATCCAAAAACTGTCTTAGACAAATCTATAATATCGTTCTCTGAATAAATGTTTGCCAATTATTTTTGGCTTAATTTCTTACCCTGAGCTCGAGTCACAGCACATGATGGAAACACATTTGGCTTATCCTCATCATCAATACCATCCTTAGATGAAACAATGGTTCGTTTGCTAACTATTTTAGGTTCGACAACAACTTTTCCCCAGCCAACTTGTTTCCCAATAACAGTGATATCAATACCTTTAAATGGTAGAGTAGGTAGATTTTACTGCAACTACAACTGGTGCCGAAATTAGGTCTGATGTTAAATAAATATTCTGAAGGGAAGCATTAACAAAGCTATCCTCAATAGTCTGAGCAATAACACATTCACGAGTTGAAGAATTCGAACCTGACGACAGTACACCTTCTAACAACAATGACTGAGTTGTCCAAGTATCACGTAGGATACTTATGCGTATGGAATCAGTAGTATCATTTGTCAAAGACAGAACCAACAGATACAAAAGGTATAAATTCCTTCATAACTATATTAGCCCTTTTGTCTGTAGCCAAATCAACAACATCGGATGATCTGGTGAAACTACGCCCATGGGTGATCTGGTGAAACTACGCCCATACTTGAACACTAACAAATTTGGTAATGACTCCCTTTCTTTTTCAAACACCAGTTGTTGTTTTTTGCAAAAGTGACAGACTGGCCTTAAAAATCGTGATGAAGTTTTATCCTGGCTGTCGGAAGGTTTCGATTTAGAGGAGATGGATTTATAGAAGAATCCTCAAGTTTAGTGGATTGAACTGGTGCGGGTTTTGCTGAGCTGGTAAGAATTTCCTTTATGAAAAGTGGTTTTATGTGTTAGAGTGTAATCATTGAAATGTAAGTTTTTAAGTTGTCACTTGTTTAGCTTTCAAGTTCTACAATTAGATATAACTGTTGTAATTTGTCGAAATTATTGTCAATATATATAGATTTACACCATCGAACAAAATAAACATCTTTATCTTTCTCTGCGACTTCCGTGTAAGTTGCCTATCTTACTAGCGATAATCTCGAAATTTATGGCGTTAAGATTCCAATACTAATTCGTGTGCTATGAGAATCGTTACTTTAACATTATCATAATCCACACAGTCTTTTTAGAGAAAGAGCAGTATAAATTATTGTAATCTACCAGTTAAAACACTGTGAAATAATAATAATCATTTTTCGGTCGTCTATTCCATGATTTGAGCAACTTTCTCAAAATGTAAGTCACATGCAGTCCCAAATATATTAGGTTGAGGAATAATTCGTGAGCGTTTTTAAATAATTTCATTCAAGCATTACATGCAAGACTATACAATACTTCAATGCATTAACACATTACACCCAAAACATTTATTATGATACTTTATTTCATGTAATACCTAGGTATATAGTATGCATTGTTGTAAACGAAATTGCAAGAAATTAAATGCGAAAAGCAGATGGTGTCGAAAATGCTCGATTTTGTCCACTTGACATTCCATTTAATGAGCTTAAAATGAAAGCAAACATTAAAGACATATGAAAATCAAACACACCATTTATTAGAGCAAAAAATTATCTACCAAATGACATGAAATATTTTGCAAAAGCGTATCATTTATGAATATATTTTTTTAACTTGAGAAAACGCTCACGAATTATTCCTCAACCCAATATATTAAATCGAAACGTACGTAGATATTAAAATAAATATATAACGGTAAATCCTTTACTTTGTTTTCGAAACATAGATTCTGACTGGTTCAATTAGATGTATGGCCTGCCTTAAAATCCCTTGTAAACTTGATAAAAAGGCTTGGCTCGGCATTTCTAATCTTTATATTGCAAACATAGGCAAAAATAAAATAAAAAAGCGATGAAAGAAAACTGCTTTAATACCACCTCAATGAATGGCACAAGAATATTTTAAAGCATTTCATTTCAAAAATATGCACTTTTTGTGAATTTGTTGATGTGGTTGTTTGGCGTTTTATGGCGCAAAGTAATTGGGCTATCTGCGCCAAACAACCGGTAAAAAATAAAATAATAGTTGAAGTATTATAGAATTGAAAGGAAAATTAAAGTAAAACAAAAACAGTGGTCCAACGTTGGATAAAACTTAAGTAGAATTGAAAAGGCTGTTAAAAATTAAAAAACATTTGTAAGGTAGGCAGTGTCACCATCGCCAATGACACAGTCCAACGTCAGGGGTAAACCCGTGGTAAAAACGTGTCTAAAATGGTGCCGTCGCTCACAGTCGTAACAACGGCACGACAGTAAAATGTGGATTTTTGTAACATTAGTGTCACATAAACCACACATTGGTGCATCAGTCCCAAATAAAATGAAATACGAGTTTAAAAATGTGACTACTGTGTAGCCTACCCAGGACAACTTCCTCCGTCCGATATTAACGGAAACAAGAAGTCCAAAGTTCAATAGAAGGTTTTATCTGAAAAACTTGTTATCATGTTGCTCACTCCAAGTCTACTGCCATCTGGCGTGGAGCCATAGTTCATGTATGGCACAGACACTGCAATGATAGCACCATAACAGACAGGCTTAGCTGCGGTGTCAGCGAGCTCGTTCCCGCGAATACCAACGTGGCCTGGTATCCAAAAGAACTGGATAGAAGTAGATGTTAAAGATAAATGGGCCAGTCAATTTTGAATATCGGCGTGTACAATGTAAAAATTAACGTGAAGCAGTTCCAGGACCAGCAAAACGATAAGCGAGTCGGTATAGTACAGTTTGTGTACTGCATAGCTCCCACGTGATCCACGGCAAGAGAAATGATGTACAATTTGGCATCGAACACAGAAACTGTAGAGAGGATTCTGTGTGCAATCATTGAACCAAGACAAACCATGGCAGAACCCTCACAGTCACTCATTTCGAACCATCCATATAAATGGAAATGGAAAAACGGATCGAAAGATGTTCGCAATTAGAAGATGGCACTTCCGATTGGGAGTATCCGCCTTCTTCAGATGATTCAAAGAAATTTCACAGTTGGGGATAGTAATAAACCATTGTGGAGTGGGCTGACCTGTGGAGAGAGCAACGTTATCCAAGGACAGACACAATTCAGTTAGCTGCACGTGGATATGAAGGCCAAAAGGAACAATAAAAGACCATCTATAATAAAAGAGCATGTCCTGCTGAGGAAGGAAAACACAACCCCAGCTGAGATGCTGTGATAAGGATCGAAGTTTTGAAGCATAGAGTAAAAACAGTTGCAAATGGCGGAGGTATAGAGGAGGTTCATAAGATTCGATGTACAAACTTTAAACTGGAAAAATGTGGAAGGCCCCGATGCAGAGCCTAAGTCCCAGATGATGAACGGGGTCCAACATTTTCAAGGCCAACGTTCTGGCAGATCTATAGATCAGAGACCCACAGTCCAGTTTTGATTTAATGAGGACATGATACATCTTCAGCAGTGAACATTGATCTGTTCCCCAAGAGGTAGAAGAGAGGACATCGAGGATGTTCAGCGCTCTTGTATACTTGACACGTAGCTGCTTGATGTGTGGAATGAAAGTCAGCTTAGGGTTAAATATAAACCCCGTTTGCATACAAACGGAATTAGAGAGAGAAAAGTTAAAACCGTTTGCTGTGATCCACTTCAGTAAACGATTGAGGGCAGCCTATAGCTGGCACTCAATAAACCTCATGCTCAACGAATGACATGAGATGTAGAAGTCGTTGATATAGAGTACTTCTTGACGACGAGAAACCCACTTGAATTAAAAATGTATCTCAGAACGGCTGGTATGGGTATTAAAACTTTTACTGATAAGAAGAGAATAACGTTTCAACCTTCCTAAGTCATCTTCAGGTTAAGAAAGAGAGAGTGTTTGAATGTGACATAGATTGAATCACAAGCGATCAATTCAGCCTTACACCCACCACTATACTGGTACAGATATGTTGACGATACAGTTGCTGGATTCACATCTACAGAACACACTCTTGGTTTTTATCAATCACATTAACTCCATACACCCGAAGATTAATTTCACCTGTGAACATGAAAAAACAACCAAATAGCATTTCCAAACCTCAATATCATAAGAAGGGATACACAATTCAAAACAGAAATCCACAGAAAAATCACACATTCTGGATTATACATTCTCTGAGATTCAGCACATGGAACAAAACAAAAACTCAGCATATTAAGAAACCAAATAAACACAGACACATAACTATGCTCGCCATCAAATCAACAAAATAAGACAACACTTCATCAACATCAACAAATTTTCTCAGAAAAGCTTGGAAAAATTATACGCATACATTTAGACCAACAACAAACAAACAACAATAAATCCCAAGATACAACAAACTACAAAATCTTACACACTTGCATACCATATATTCCCGATATCAGCGAAAAAAATAACCAACATTTGGAAAATACAAACAAACGTAAAACGCAACATTCCAGTACACACCGAATTTATTCTAAATCTAGGTACAAAACTAAAGTCCATAGTATGTAAAAACTATACTGACAACCATAACACTAATATAATTTATAAAATACAATACAACAACTACCACGACTTCTATAATGGAGAAACAAGCAGAAAATGGAAATTAGATTCAAAAGACAACATAACAGCTTCACACCTTTTTGAACACAGCACGACCATAGAAAACACACAGATGCTAAGTAGGGAAACAAATATAAACAAACGCACAATCAAAGAAGCCCTACTTATACAGCAACTAAATCCAAAATTAAACCAATATAAAGGAACATCTTTAAACCTATACTAATTAATAACCTAACATCCACCTGCATCGCCCCCTACAATCTGGTACCCATTTATACCTTCGTCCTTATGGCATGTGTTCGTCAACGGTCATATTTAAACACTCTTTCTTTCTTTCTTCACCTGAAGATGACTTAGGAAGGTCAAAACGTTGTTCTCTCCTTATCAGTAAAAGTGTTAATACCTTTACCAACCGTTCTGAGATACATTGACAAAGAATCCGTTTGCAACTGTAAGAGGGAGATGTTCAGGAATGGCATTAATCTTTATAATGAAAAGTGTAAGGCTCAAGACACAGCCCTGAGGGGTCCAAGTTTCTGTGGAAAAGAATAGAAAAGTGTTGAAATCACACGAGTTTGGGATACTCGGTTCATTAAACAATTTTGATAAAAATGAGCAAATGGCCATGCAACACATATGAATGGAAGTCTCACAAAATGTAACACCTACACGTAGTATCACAAGATGATGTTTGTTTAGAAAGGCTTCCCTCATTGACATTTCAAGTCAAGTCAGATGGTCCACAGTGAAATGCTGTTGTCTGTCAAAACCCATCTTGAGTGTGCGAAAGGAGGTTGTTTGGTTCAAGGAACTAAACAAAACGAGCATTAACCATCCTTTCTAAGAGGCCCAGCATGATCAGGTGGTTAAAGTGCTCGACTCGCAATCTGGGGATCGCGGGTTCGAATCCCCTCACACCAATGTGCTTGCCCGTTCATTCGTGGGGGCCTTATAGTGCCATGGGCAATCCCATTATTCGTTAGTAAAAGAGTAGCCCAAGAGTTGGCAGTTGGACTAGCTGCTTTCCTTCTAGTCTTACACTGCTAAATCAGGGATGGTTAGCGCAGATGGCTCTCGTGTAGCTTTGCGCAAAATTCCATAAACAAACAAATCTCGCTAAGATCTCACAGAGGCAGCTAGTCAAAGCAACTAAACAGCAGTTTGAAGGAATCTTGGAATCCTTTCCAGACTTGAAAACTGGTGGACAGTAGCCCAACACCAAGCATTAGATAAAGCATTCTTTTGCCAGATGTTGTTAAAAGAAGAGCAGAAAGAGAGGCAGGAGAAAGATGACGCAGCACCTCAAAGTTAATATCATCAGCTATGCCATCATTAATGTAAAGTGGCAGTCATAGTCATAGAGACAATCAACCCGAAAGGAAAGAAGCCATTGCACTGCTCCAGTACTGATGCCTAAGAAGATGGGAGATTATGCAGAAGTATTAGATGCATGAAAAAAGCTTTCGTCCAGAAAATTGGCAATCAACAACTTCCTGACTATCAGAAAACAAGATCGAAAGGAGCAGAAGTATACTGTTCACCAACCTTCCGAATCTCGTTCCACATGACTTTGGAACTGGTGGTAAAAGAGACGCTAGTTGTATGCTAAAGTTTTCTGGCTTTGACTTCTTATCTGCCGAGCATGTGCACGGGCCCATTGAAAGGCGATGCAGTTTAAAAGTGTAAAATACCTATGAAAGGTATACCAGGTCCGTTTTTGAGTCTTCTTTGCAATGTAACAGGCAGAATTCCACCACTGACAAGGATACCAGAGAAAACGTGTCGAGGTTTAAGGAATACATTGAGCAGCTGTCTGGACAATACAGCCAGTCACTGTTGCCACACAATCATCTCTTGATGACTTACAGATAGTGGCAGGATCAAGTTCTGAGAGAGAAGTGAAAGAGGGCCAGTTGGCCTGGTCTAGTTTCCATTGAGTCATGCAAGTCGAGTGACATTGGCCACGAGCAGTCTCTCCAAAATGAGAGGAAAATTATTACTGCCCCGTGCATTACTATCAACCCTCCAAGAAGATAAGAGAAAAGTATGTGTTTTCTTATAGCAAAGCCCCTTTGGGCTATTTGCTGTGCCCACCAATGGGAAATGAGCCCCTGATTTTAGAATTGTAAATCCGTAAAATTATCACTGTACCAGCAGGGGACAAAGATGAAAGTAAAGAAGACCAGATAAAGGGATCAATAGCAATGAAAGCCTGACTAAGTGCATGAAAATATGTATAAAACCAGCAGTGAAGAGAGAGAAAAGTTGTGATCTGAGAGCATGCGCTTTATGGAATGACCCCTCTCACCAACATCAATACTATCCCAGAGGGGATTATGTCCATTAAAATCTCCCAAAAATGTTCATAGAGGTAAAATTAACTATGAATATCAATTAAAAGTCTTTTTCTAAATTTAGAATTTCACAATGTACGGATTCAATGGGCTATATCAGTATTTGAAAATATTCAAAATTGTGCTTTCGGAAGTTCAAATGTTGACAAAGGAGACTTGGATATTTCTTTTTTAGTAGAAGACTGTTACGGATTTATCATTATACATTTATTTTATTATCGATGGTTATTTCAGCTAAATATATATTTAGAAATATATGTAACTTGTACTGTTAAACGTGCACTGAGAAATTCCCACCTATTCGCTAAATTTATAGATTCTTGAGTGTAAGTATCAATAATGTACGACGTGTTTATGTAAATACTAATGTTTACCAGTATTGTTACCAAATTAACTCTCTAGAATCTCGCGTCACGATTAAAAGAAGATAGTTATCATAACATGTGGACAGTATATATACATTGTTGGTTGGCTAAAGTTGGTATGCTACAAACCTCGGAAGATATAATTGTGATTAACGCTTAATAATCGAGAAACTACAGATACTTTATCAGGAGCGCTAATAAATTTCGAAAGTTAAAAAAAAACAAAACATTTTACTTCAGTGAATCCATGTCGGACATCAGTATTTTCATAACATAACTTCAGCGGTGAAAAATCAGCTTGTGAACGGCGTGAGACCAAAGAAAAGTACAGAGCTATCTAGCTCTTATTAAATGAATTGTATCTACTTTAACTCTATATTAATTTCTTCATCGTAAGTCCTCGATAAGACATTAAGTAGGTTCGAGACTGTAAAGGAAACTTAATATTATTTGTAAGTTTGTAAGCCTTTTGTATGTAAATCGTTATTTGCTTTAAATATTTATAATACTTGTCATTATAAATTATTGTTTGTTATGTTAAAATACATTTGTGTTAAGAAAGAACTTTGTGTGAAACTTGTTAGCAACTATTATAAATTCGATACATCGCGACATTTTGATTAACTTTTAAATTAAAATTTAACTCGTAATAATACGATAACTTAATAAACTGGAAATTCGTCCGGAATAGAACTTCATCTGGAAGGTGCACAGATCCCTATAAGCGCTAATACTTTAGTTTTAGGACATTTTCCCTTAACACTAAGCGCTTATACGGTTTTGTACACCTTTCAGATGAAGTTCAGGATCAGGGTAGAATCTTATTTGTGGTAAAATTGCACAAAAAGTGTTAAAGATGACCGGAAATTTAAAACTCTTTGCAATTGTTTGCTCACATTATCTATTAGTGGCAGTTTGGTGTTATCGTTCAATATAATTCATATTCAATGACAAACAGGAAAATATGTAAATTTTATTTAGTGATAAGTACTTATGTTAGTACTATAACGTTTGACACCGAAGACAGCGTTCCAGTGTATTCATGCTCTTATGTGAAGGAATAGGACAGTGTTAACCGTATACAATTTCAGAATAGCCTGTTCACTAAAAACATTTTTTTAAAAAAAAAAGGGCATATAACTACGCAACCGATACAAATGAAGCTGTCATGAAATACCAAATCTCTACATGGTGTCACAGGCCTTCATAAGATCAATAAACACAGAAACAAAATGCTTTCTCTCCTCCTCTCATGAGAAAACAAAAAGTTCCCTGACTGACATTTTAAATCAAACGACGTGAGGTATAGTAAACCTCTGCCCGTAAATATCACATTAGGTTTTAGAGAGGAGACTTTTGACTCTAAGAATCCATGACCGCGTGGTTAAGGCACTCGACTCGTAATCTGAGAGTCGCGGGTTTGAATTCCTGTCGCACCAAACATGCTCGCCCTTTCAGTCCTCTGGGAGCGTAATAATATGACGGTCTATCCCACTATTCGCTGATAAAAGAGTAGCACAAGAGTTAGCGGTAGGTGGTGATGACTAGCTGCCTTCCCTCTGGTCTTACACTGCTAAATTTGGGACCGCTAGCTTTGCGCAAAATTAAGAAAAAAAATAGCAACAAAACGAACAACTCTAAGAATCAAACAGTGAGAGCTTCCCCCCCCCCAAAAAAAAAACAACAACAAAACAAACCTTACACAGACAGCTGGTTAAAGTAATGGCACTATAACTAAAAGAAATCTTTATATTCTTAATTTATTTTTTGATAAAGAAATGATAATAACCAAATCCTAAAAGTCAAGAAATGTTTCCTCTTACCACAGCCAGTTAAGAAGGCCCAAAAATGATCAAGAAATATCACGCAGCATCTTGCAACAGATAACATCTGATCAAATACATATCTTACAGACTAATGCAGATTGGGTGATAACATAATGGCATTTCTATTATAATCTACAACATAATCAGGATAAAAACAGAAATTAGATCCTATGGCCATGTCTTTACGATTAATAATTATGAAAAACATGTCGATGTGCTACAGTGACGAGAAAAACACTCCAAATGTATTGGTAATTCCCTTGAATAACAGCTCAACACCTTGAGAGATTGAAAGAGGTGCAGAATATACATTTTATATTACTTTTTAAATTCCCAAATGCTACTCTACATGACCTTTAAAATGTTTCTGGAAGAAAATAATGATTCAAGATTCTGTCTCGTTCTAATGTGTGATGTGCTGGGACTGCACTCGAGTAAGGAAAAGTGTGGGACTTACAGATACGCCTGTAACACTGAAAGAAAATTTGAGATCCAAGGTAAAATGTTTCACAGTTTATCTTTTTTCTTTTTATATATCAACGCTGTCTAAAATCATTTTTCCCATTGAAATATCAAAAGATTACAAAATAAGGCAGGCCAAAATTTGGATCAGCATGATCAGTTTCTTCCCTTGAAGAACAAAATATGTTGAAATGTCTGGCAGACAGACATAGTACAATTGTCTCCAGTAGTGTTAAAAGTAGTTTTGGTCCTAAACGTACAGGGTCACAAGACGAATCACTTTCTTACGAATACATTCATCGCACAATTTCTATCCTCACTAGTAAAATCTGCCATAATGATAGTGTGTTGTAAGTTTTCAAGAATGTTGTAGGTAAGTGTCGCTAAAATTTAGATAAAGCTGAAATACAAGATGCAAACCCCATTGAATATGATGTGAAACAAAGCACAAGCAGTAAGCGACATGAAGCAGTCTTCAATAAAAGATATCTTCAAAGTCCCACCAAAGGATGTGCTGTTTAAAACTTTCTAATCCAGTTTCTCAAAGTTTTCTTTAGAGTAAAATAACATCATGAAATTTAAAAACATTTCATCTGGTTTTGCTTCAAATAATATTCAAAATAAATTTTTAAGTTAAATGATACAAATTAGAGTAACACTTGTCTGGAATAATGTAATGAAACAAAAATCACACAGCTCACTTAATTTTGATTCCATCCACCCTCAACTGTAGTTCTTAATTTGGGGAACAGAATATATTTAACCTCTTTTTACATTGAAAAGAAACATCAATATGTATATAACAGTTAAAAATTTGTGATCCTTTGTTTATTATTTCAAACACAAATATTTTCAAAACAGTGCATTTCTAAATGATGATGATGTCAAAAAACAATAAATTGGCCAACTTCATTTTGCTTTGCAGAATCTAACTTTAAAAGCTAATAAAATTATACTTTATTTATATCAATATTTATTTTAACTAAGTGGGCTAGTACATGATGTCAATAGTCCTGCAATTACATTACTGTTAAGAAACGTGTGAAATCTGGCTTTCACATCACCAGTATTAGCTTTATGGCCAAGTATGTTTTATTTCATCATAAACCGGAAAGTTATCAAAGACATCTAATTAAGATTCAAAAGTGTTTAATGGCTATTATAATTTATATTTAAACATCTGTATTTCAGTTATGATGATACTGTGAATCATTAATTTTAATAAATGCAGAAATGGAAACAATACACTGTAATTGGATTGGAATGAGTAAAAGTATTTATAAAAAATAAAATTTGTAATCCACTGATTCCAGTCACCATGCAGTCCTGCAAAAGGACATGCTACACAGAGGTAAACAGACAAGTTCAACCACAACGTAACTAGTCACCATGGAGTCCTGCAAAAGAACATGCTACACAGAGGTAAACAGACAAGTTCAACCACAACATAACTAGTACTGTCCTTTCCCCCCCATTTCATAAATCACCATGTATGGCAAAAACATGGGTTTATTCGTTGTATTCTAGAAATTTTGTGTTTTTGAAATTCTTATAAAGATACATGAAAGGTATCTGTACGAGTCATCTTTAATTTTTTTTGGCGGCCCGGCATGGCCTAGCGCGTAAGGCGTGCGACTCGTAATCCGAGGGTCGCGGGTTCGCGCCCGCGTCGCGCTAAACATGCTCGCCCTCCCAGCCGTGGGGGTGTATAATGTGACGGTCAATCCCACTATTCGTTGGTAAAAGAGTAGCCCAAGAGTTGGCGGTGGGTGGTGATGACTAGCTGCCTTCCCTCTAGTCTTACACTGCTAAATTAGGGACGGCTAGCACAGATAGCCCTCGAGTAGCTTTGTGCGAAATTTCCAAACAAACAAACAAAACTTTAATTTTTAAATGATTGAGTAAAATAGTAAACAGCTAGTAAAGAGTATTCACCATGAGCTCATTAGCTACTCTAATTAAATAGAGATTTGACTGCTACTCTTAAACTCCATCATGGTTCCAAATTGTAGATTGTTCTTTTTGTGGTAACAATACATTATGTACAAACCCCAGAATTCACAGTCTAGCACTTTAATGTGCTCAGCCTTAATCCTACAGATGGTAAACTGTTCAATATGACGCTTTCCTGGTAAGACCATCCACCACAAACAGAAATCAACATTGATACTTGTAATTATACAAGCTTGTAAAGTGCACCAGATGTCAGATGATGTTTGAGTTAAATAATATCTTCAACTGCAGTTGGGATTCAAAACTCTACAACTGTATCATAAGGACAATAAAAACTATGAAATAACATTCAATAACCAATCTGAAACTTTCCACTTCACATGTAAAGAAGAAACATTGGTTCACTGGTGCATAAAACACAAGCTGTGGAAAATAACTAACTCAATATATGAAGTCCTCTTGTAAGAATCATTTCACTTCACTCTGTAAACGGTAAAATAAAATTTCTGATAAACAATGGTTTAGGAAAACAAAGATGTGACAATATTCTACACTCATCCTATTCAATTTGAATAACAAACTGAGGATAAACTTTAATGTAGAAATCAACATAGAAATATTCTTCCAATGCTTGAGAACAAACTGCAGACTACATAAACTGGATACAACTGAACAAAATATTTTCAATCATCTGTTAGGAGTTTCCAATCAAATTCAACCTAGACTATTGTTACAACAAATGATAGATGAATCCAAGTTTAAGTAAAGTTTATAATAAAGTGGCTTCTCACTATGAAAGCAGGGAAGTTTATTTTTTCTTAAGGATAACCTAAGTAAATTCCATTAGTTTTTTAATACTTATAGCAAGTTTTCTGAAAACAATAGCATTTAATAATTAGTACTATCATTTAAGTCTTATAAGAATCTCATCAGGTTTACAATCTTGTAATATATATATTCACAGATGCGTCTTACACATTTAGTGTTATTCTAAATGACAAGCGAAATGTGATTAAAAAAGTGATTTAAAAATGAAATTTCTAAGCTAAAAAATGAAAATAATATAATCTGTCAAGAAAATTTTAAAATATACAATAATTTTGTATGCCAAAGACTTATCCTCTATAATATACTCTCTATCATTTCAGAATAACAATTTTAATTCAAAATATATTCACCTAACTCTAAATACTGCTTTTTACACTAAGTTTTCATGTATTCTCAAAAATAAAAATATCAAAAATACTACGTATATGAATTTTAACTTGATGCAATCTTAATTCACTTTACAGCTACCTGAAATAATTCTATTACAATAACCCTTCTATGATTGTTAACGTAATATAGAAATATCGCAAGTCACCCATAATACTGATATAATCCACAATAATGCAGATTTATTTCTCATTACAAACCTAATGTATACTATAAATTTTAAGGTAAATCTTCCAAGTTTATTAAATTATTAGTAACACCTAGAACTAATTATGGTAATTATGACTGTACTGTGGCTATTTTATATTTCCATAACTTTAATTTCCTCGTAGAACTTGTAATTTACTCAGAAAATGATCCTTTAACCCTTAAACAGCAACCATCATCAATTAATGCTGCTACCTACAACATTCCAACTGTTTATGAGTTAATATAAACGTCAACATAAAAAGCGTAAGCTTTATCCAGCCATAAATTCAAAACTAGAGATACAAATGGCATGAATACTACATTGAAAAACTCACAAAACATACATACTGTATTTTATGAACATCAGCAATAACTTGATTAAATAATGTTCAGAACTTGGTTGAACCTTAGTTAAAATATTATAGAATGACAGCACATTAAAAATGCAGGTAAAATTTGTTTGTATGTCAAGATTTCAGGTTTATTTTTTTATTGTACACAAAGAAACAATATTTATTTAAATTCAGAAATTATCTGTAATAAGTTCACAGCTAGAAAAATTTTTAATTAATCCAAAGGTAAATTGCCATGGAGATTTTCATGCAATTTTTTTTTAAAAACAACACATGAGCTACACCAAACACAATGTTAAGAAGAAAGTTATTTTTTAAGCCTTTAAACTTTTACACACAATAAAGTGGAAATAATAAATGGATAAAAAAAGAAATACAGAAGATCACCAACAATCTCTAAAACAATAAACTGAATGAATCGTTTAAAACCTAGCCTCTGGCAGTACCAAAATGAAAAACATTTCTATTATTGTGTTAGTTACTGGTATGAAATATGTGTTTATCTCCCAAATAGAGTAACTGAAGAACTTTAAAATAAAACTAACTTTTTAAATTAACCAATACAGTTACAATAATTATGTTCTCACAAGTATCAAATATTTGGATTATTGTAAAATCATCAATTTAGAAAAGTAAAGTAAGAGATCTCAACCTATGGTGAAAATTTAAATGTTAAGATACTGGTCAGGTTTATAAGATAAAACCATTTTTCAACTTTAAAGCTTTTTTCTGGATCTATCTAGCTGGCTTGTTAAACACATAGCAATATTATAAATAAATGGAAATATAGTTAAATTAAGATGGAGTACAACTTCAAAAAAAAAAAAAAAACTTCTATTTACGAATATTATTGTGTTATGGAGAGTGTGTAGGCTGTATCACAAAATCCATCAACCTTTTATTTTAACTCTGCTGACCTGTGACATCTGTAAAAACCTTAATGTTTTAGATGTATTCCACAGCTCGTGAAAACTTCCATATTTTTCTTCACGACAGAAAACAATATTTTTGTGTTCATTCTTTATATATACATGTTGCAACAGAATTTTCATATTCTGAATGATTGAACATGAAGTACAATTTTTATGCAGATTATTATAGAATATTTTGATCTACCTTAATAAAGGTGTCTTGTTAAGAAATCTTTTCTCATATAATACTATCATAATGAAAGGTTTATTTTCCTTAACAAAACATAAGTATAATTCTACACATTATCACATTACAATTTCTTTACACAAAAAAAAGTGAAAATATTCAAAGAATGGTTTCTGTCTCTTCATAAATCACCTAGATTTACAAATTTCCATTAGTTTATAAGGGTTAGAGCCACTAACAAATATCAATTCCTCTTTTCCTTCTTGTGTTCTACCTGAAATAAAAATATATTCTGTTAATCTTCATTTTCAATAAATGTAAACATAATCATGAGTCAAAAATACTAAAACATCTTTTATAACAAATGAACCATTAGAAACCAAAAATAGCAATGTTCACTGACAAAAAAAAACATCCTTGTATAATAACTGTAGTGATCTTCCTTAGTTATCTAAATTTATACCAATAAAACTTCACACTGCATCAATTTACATACAGCTAAATTATCTATTACAGTAAAATAAGCAGGGAGAAAACAGAAACAGTAAAATATGGAAAACAAAGAATTTGTAATGCAATAGGTGATTTACAACTTTAAGAAATATACAATTCATAAATAATTAAACTGTGAAACCTTTCATCACATAAACATGCAAAAATTTTCATGATCTATGTGTAATGAAAAAGCTTTATTAATACCACACTATATACAGGATACAGTAACACCCATTAGAAAATAATGCTTCATATTTAAAAACATGGAAGCATGGTTTCTCAACATGAAGTAAATTATCAATACTTTATCAAAGCAAGCTACTAACGTAAACCAGAGCTAAAAATTAACCAAGTTATACTCGGTAATCTAGAAATTTACATGTTACACATGTAATCTGAAGAAATATGTCTTCCTTTGCTTAATCTCTGTTGACAAAGTAACCATTTCTTACCACATGATGTTTGTGGTTTTCATGACCATCTTCATAACTTGTTTTTGCCCAAATATAAATATTTCAAGCAGATTGGATGAGTTGATGATGTAAGAATATGTCAAACAACTGGTAAACATGTCATTACCTTGAATAAAATCATCATTTTGGGAAATTTGACTGTAGTATTAGGTAATAAAGCTCCGTTCAACTTGAAAATTCTTGGAATATAAGTATTCTACTGTAGAATGTTTATAAACCAATTCATTAAGAAGACAAATACACAAGCAGTCATATATGTAAATAATTTCTTTATTAAAGGTTTTAAGCAAAATACATACATCCCAAAATAATAGTCCTTTATATATTCCAAAGTTATACAACATGAATTTTTGAGAAATTAAAACTCACCTTCTTCTGTTTGTATCCACAAACGGTCAATAAAGTAATCAAGACAACTCTCAATTTCTTTACGACTGTAATTTTCTACACAGATTGGTATAAATGGTTCAAATAGATCAAATCCCTGTAATAAAAGCACTTTATTCAACAAAGCATTATGTGCTATACAGTTAAATGTTCATAACAATGATTTTTTCCTGTAAATAATTATTCAAACACAATTCAATTTAAAGTATATTCATGTAATTTTATTTTTGCTTACAAAAATATAAAATATTTCTTTTACTAGACAACAATCTGAAGAGCTAATTAAGTAATACTACACAATTATCATCAGTACTTGAAAAACAGAAAAAAACAATCCAGTAAGTTATCTTGCATTTTTGTCCTTTTGTTAAAACTGGAGTTTAAAGTGAGACAAGCCCACTTTTCAAAGTCTTAAATTCCAAAGAATTTGAAAGAGTAAAATGAAAACTCACCTCCTGACCCAACAAATACTTAGGCATGTATGAATCCCTGTAACCTACTGGTGAAGCTATTTCATCAACAGTTACTACAACTGCACCATGATTCTGCATTAAAATAACCAAAATTCATGACTAATTCTCTCATAATTCACATTTCTGAAAAGTTACTTAACTTCTCACTCAAAATTATACATATGTGCAAATAATACAAAAAATACAGGATTAACTTCATTAATAAAATTAAGAACATTTGTATTGTTTACACAAAATACCATAAAAACTACAAAACTTGTTCTACTCAATTTTACTGTTGAAAATACTTTGATTCCAAAGTATTAACACTGTTATACAACAATAATGGTACAAACTTTTAATTAAAATCTTTTTTCATGCTATACCTCCAACTTTTCTCCATGTGTAAGTATCGAAAGAAAATACTTAAAGCTAATTGAAAAAAACTTATTAGTTTGTCTTCTTTTCTTTCTTAATA
The DNA here is from genome assembly GCF_004210375.1 of Tachypleus tridentatus. Taxonomy (NCBI): domain Eukaryota; kingdom Metazoa; phylum Arthropoda; class Merostomata; order Xiphosura; family Limulidae; genus Tachypleus; species Tachypleus tridentatus. Next base: position 97,662,932 of record NC_134828.1, read on the forward strand.
CTGATTCTTATGGTTATAGGTTGACTCACAATGAATTGTCCTAAATACACATATCACAAGGCTAGTATAATACAATGAAACAAATTACAATGACTTAACTGTGTGAAGCATGTATTGAGTGTGCTACTATTAGAACTATATCATTCTTTGTTACTTTTTCCTTAATCTGATTTCCATGATCACACGCTACTGCCTAACACTGCAAGTTCAGTTACAACAACCTTGAATGAAAGGTATAAAATCAATCTTAGACCACCCACAATTCTCGATAAACTTCCACAGGCACCATGACAAGTGTTCATCTGTTTCCAAAACCCCATTTAATTTTATAAGAAAAACAAAAGTGGATTGCAGCCATGTCAAAAGGACTTAAAAGAAATCTGGTAAAATAGTAATTGCTGTAATTCAGTTACTTCATAAAAATGCCACTGAATACAAGTTGTGATTTGAAACTTATGAAATTTTGGATTATAAGTTATTTTGATAACTTTCATTCCTTGTTTATTATCTTGTTAGTGACATGAGGAGATAAGTCAAACAACCAAAAGAATAGGAAGAGAATCAAAAACGAGATTGCACAGCATCTTGTAGTGAACATCACCAGGTCAAACTGATGTACTGCAAAATAATGAAGAGATAGCTTGATTTCCATGAATGTAAAGGACAATTATATTCACAGATACAACTGGCATAAAAGGAAAGAGGTGATCACTCTGTCTGAGATCTGATGGCCAAGGGAGGGAGGGAAGGAAACAGAAGTGCTGGATGCATAAGAAAAGCTCTCACTGAGAGTATCAGCAATGTTCTGTACATCAGCAACTACCTGGCCATTGTAAGGAAAGACACACAGAGGATGATAGGAATCAATCAAGACTTTAATGTCATCCAGACTAGAACAAAAACTTGGACAGTTCCACTGGATCAAAGTGGCCATTTTTATTTAGGTGAAGATGAACTGGGTGGATAACCTTTCAGTTTATGACCATGCCATTTTTCTTTATTAGAAGGAGCCCCATGGTTCCTGCTCTGGATTGAGTGGGCAGTTCTCTATCAGTAAACATAGATTCTAGTGACTGAAGGCATGTTCAAATAACCATTTGCATCTCAGAGCCAAAGAAGAAGAAGATGAGCCCAAGCAAACACCAAAAGTTGGGGCTGAAGGAAGTGGACCAGAAGGAATGATGGGGGCAGAAACAGGAGTTCATGCTCACTTACTTACTCACTTATCCAGGGAGGGCAACAGACTCTTTATATGGTTTGAGAATGATCTGTGAGAAACACAAAAAGATCTGTCTGCACTCCTACTGCAGAAGTGGAACATAATGCAGCAGCATATGTCTGAGATGTAGCTGAAAAGAATAACTTCTGAGCCTTGGAGTAAGAAATATTATGGACAGCACACAAACGTTATTCTTTTTTCTCCTCTACCAACGTCAGGGCACGATTAGATGTAAGAGGGGGTGTGAACCACCACAACTGGCACAGTGAGGGTCCATTTGACACTCATAGCCATTATGGTCTTTGTCACCACAACAAGCACATGTCAAAGAACTATGACAAAATTCCTTCAAATGTCTGAATCACTGACACTGGAAACATCTGAGAAGGTTAGAAATGTATGGCTGTACCTTACAGTTCAGACAACCTATCTTAATAGAGACAAGTGGATGTGGCAATGTAAACATCAAAATTAAACATTTGTTACCAACATAATCCAGTTTTCACAAGCAGATATACAGCTCACAGCAAAAATGCTTCGACTGGAGAAACCGGCAAGGATCTCCAAACTGGGGATGTTCTTCAAATCACTAGTCAGGAGGAATTCAAAGTAGCATGGGAAGTAACCTCAATGGATATATTCCCAATGGTCTTCTATCTCAAGAGCAGTTCACTATGGGAAGGTGTAGATTTTTCCACCAATATGTCTCCAAAGCACAACTTCTTGGCCAATTTGGGTGAGCCAGCAAGTCCCCCTAATCCCTTTTGAATGAAATAGGGAGACATTTGCCAAGGATTTGTCAGACAAAGAATGAGAACTAAAAATTGGGGACTCACTAAAATACCAAACAAGGTTGGTTGGTTGGTTGATTTAGTGTTTTATGGCACAAAGCAGCTAGGCTATATGTGCCAAACATCTGGTAAAAAGGTAAAAATAAATTAAATGTAGTAAAATACATAAAAGGAAATGAAGGTAAAACAAAACAGCATTGAAAAACAGAAAAAGCATAAAACCAATGTTGACACTTAGTCTACAATGTTAAGAGAGAGAGAGAGAGCAGGGTAATAGAAGTTGTAAAGGACTTTCTGTAGCATAATGGTAATGATCATAACCCGACAGGAAGACTAACAGATAAGTTAAAGAATCACTGTCAGTTACCTGAAGTTGGTCTTTCTGGTCCTGGTTCTGGGTTATATGTCATTATGGCCAGTACCAAAAGGTAAAGTAATAAAAGTGTTAAAAGATATGCAGCAAAATTGTAATAACAACTCACCAGGACGACTAATGGATAGTTCAAACAGATAGTTCAAACAGCAGCATTAGTCACCTGAAGTTGGCCTTTCCAGTCCTGGTGTCGAGTTATTTAATGTTCTGTATTTAAAGTTAATTTTCCAACTTCAAATTGAACTAGAGAGATTGAGACTCTTAAAAGGAAACCACAATTAAAACGATGTAATGAATAAATATCAAACACTTAAATGAGATTAAAAAGATTAATGGCCATTAAAAAACTAAACACTTTATCAAAGTGGACAGTGTCACCATCACCAATAACACTGTCCAATGTTACAGACAAACCTTGGGACAGAACATGTTTAAAATAGTGCCGTCGTTGAGAGTCGCAACGATGGCAAGAAAATAAAATGTGGCTTACAGTGATTTGAGTGTTACACAAGCTACACACTGGTGCAACAGTTCCAGATAAAAGAAAACGATGAGTTAAAAACTGTGATCAATACGTAGTCTAATTAGAACAACTTCCTCCTTCCAAACCTTATGGAAGCTAGATGGCCAAAGCCCAATATAGGGTTTTATTTGGAAAAAGCTTGTTGTCGTGTTGCTCACTCCAAGTGGACTGCCAGCTGGCATGGAGCCGAGCCTTGAATACAGGACCATAGTCCATGTAGAGAATAGGCACAGTGGTGATAGTGCCAGAGCAGATAAATTTAGCTGCCATGTCTGCAAGCTCGTTCCCACGAATACCAACGTGGCCTGGTATCCAGAAAAACTGGATAGAAATAGATGTTAAAGAGTAATGGACCAGTCGGTTTTGAATATCAGTGAGAACATGGTGTGAGTCAACGTGAAGAGATTCCAGGGCCAGTAGAGAACTAAGCGAGTTAGTATAAATACTGCAGTTGGAATAGTGCTGAGCTTCAATATGATCCAGGGCAAGAGATATGGTGTACAGTTCAGCAGTGAAAACATGAGCTGTAGAGGGGAATCTACACGCAACCACCGAACCGCAACAAACCATGGCAGAGCCCACAGAGTTACCTGATTTGGAACCATCCGTATAAATTGGAATGGAAAGATTGTTGGAAAGATGTTCAGTAAATAAAAGACAGTACTTCTAATCCGGAGTATCTGCCTTCCTCAGATGACTTAAAGAAAGGTCACATTTTGGGACTGTAATAAGCCATGGTGGGATGGGCTGACCAGTGGATTATGCAATGTTATCCAAGGAGCCCACAGGACAGATCCGTATAAATGGGAATGGAAAGATTGTTCCAATTCATCCATCTGGAGTATCTGCAAATGACTTAAAGAAAGGTCACTGGATAAGCCATGGTGGGATGGGCTGACCGGTGGATTATGCAATGTTATCCAGGACAGCCAATTGCGTCTGGAAAGGAGCAATGGCAGATTGTCTGTTCTGAAAAAGTATGGCCCACTGAGGAAGGAAAACACATCCCCAGGTGGGATGCTTTGGTAAGGAATGAAGTTTCGAAGAATATAGTGAAGGCAGTTGAAAACGGCAAAGGTGCAGAGAAGGTTCATGAGATTCTACGTATAAGCTTTGAACTAGGGAGGTGCAGAAAGACCCAGTGCAGATTTGAAGTCCTTGATGAGGAATGGTGTCCAGCATCTTTAAGGCCAAGGGTCTGGCAGAGCCATAGACCATTGACCATAGTCAAGTTTCGATCGAATAAGAGCACGATATATCTTTAACATAGAACATCGATCTGCACCCCAACAGGTGGTAGAGAGGACACGGAGGATGTTCAGTGCTCTTGTGCATTGGAGCTATAGCTGCTTTAAGTGTAGTATAAAGGTCAGCTTTCGGTCAAAGAGAAGCCCCAGAACTTGGTCTCAGGGACCACTGGCAGCGAAACTTCACTAATATGGAGTTCAGGAACAGGGTGAATACCCATTGGTGGCAAAAGTGCATGCAAACAGTTTTAGAGAGAGAGAGAAATTAAAGCCGTTCGCTGTGGTCCACTTCAGTACACGATTGAGGGCAGTTTGTAGTTGCCGCTCAATATATTTCATGTCTGACAACTGACACGAGATGTGAAAGTCGTCAACATACAGCCCGTTTGCAACAGTGAGATGGAGTTGTTCAGTGATGGCATCTTTATACTGAAAAGTGTGACACTCAAAACACAGCCCTGAGGGACCCCAAGTTCCTGTAGAAAAGAACAGGAAAGTGTTGAACCCACACGAACTTGGAATCTCCTGTCCATTAAAAAATTTTTAATAAACATATGTAAATGGCCACGTAACCCATATATATGGAGGTCTCGCAAAATGCCATACCTCCAAGTTGTGTCATAAGCCTTCTCAATGTCAAAGAATATTGATACAAGATGTTGTCATTTGAGAATGGCTTCTCTGATTGATGTTTCAAGTCGAATTAGGTGGTCTGTGATGGAGTGCTGTCATCGGAACCCACACTGGGTGGACAAAAGGAGGTTGTTTGATTTAAGGAACCAAACAAGACAAGCATTAACCATCCTCTCTAAGGTCTTACAGAGACAGCTTGTCAAAGCAATTGGACGGTAGTTTGAAGGAATCTTGGGATCTTTCCCAGGCTTAGAGAAAGGTAAGATAATAGCCTGGTGCCAGGCATTAGAAAAAACATTCTCCTGCCAGATCCAGTTAAAAACAATTAGAAAAACATCAAGAGAAGCAGGAGAAACATAGCACAGCATGTCATAATGTACATCATCAGGTATAACAGATGTACTGCCAGACCAATAAAGGGCCATTTTCAGTTCCACCAGTATAAAGGGACAATTATAGTCAAAGAGACAGTCAGTTCACAATGGCACGATCAAGTTCTGCGAGAGCAATGAAAGTGGACCAATCTGCCTGATCCAGCTTCCACTGGGGCACACGGGTAGGGTGGCATCGACCATGGCCAGTTTCTCTCAAAAGTATAAGAAAATGATCACTGCCTAGTGGACTATTCTCAACCCTCCATGAAAAATGGGAGAATAATGAAGGGGAGGAAACTGAGAGATCAATAGCAGTAAAGGACTGACTAGGTGCATGGAAATAAGTGGAAGAACCAGTATTGAAAAGAGAAAGATTGTGATCAGAGAGCATATGCTCTACAGAGCGACCCCTCCTATCAATAACAGCACTTCCCCAGAGGGGATGATGTCCATTAAAGTCTCCCAGGATTAGAAATGGAGATGGCAACTGTTCAACAAGAGCATCAAGGTCTGATTGATCATATGTCTCTCCAGGGGACAGGTAGAGAGAACAAACAGTGATGGTATGACCCAAGGAAACACGGATGGCTACAGCCTCCAAAGGTGTGTTTAGTGACAAAGACAGGGTAAGCACATGCTGATCAACCAACAGTGCCACCTCTCCATGTACTCGACCATCACACAGCCTGTCATTTCTGTAGAGAGAAAACTGCCAAAAGGTGACTATATCGGCAGGTTTCAGAAACGTTTCTTGTAAGGAAAGACATACAGGATGGTAGGCAATCAGTATTTTGATCTCATCCAGATTAGAACGTAAACCTCAACAGTTCCATTGTATCAAGGTGGCCATTTTTAGTGATGGGTAGGCGAAGTGGCTGGAGAACCCTTCTGTTTACGACCACATCTTTTTTCCTTACTGTCCTTATTCAGAGGAAGTCTATCGACCTCCATGGATCCTGCCCTGAGTCGATTGGGCAGGTCTTTGCTGTTGGAAGGGGATTTCAGAGACTGAGGATGCAAACAAATGATTGTTTTGCATCTTGAGGTGGGAGAAAAAAGATGTATCTGAAGAATTGCCTGTATTTGAAACCAAAGGATGTGGATCTTGGGGTTTGTTGGAATGTATAAGAGGAACAGAGATGGGTGTAGAAGTTGATTCATCAACCTTTTAACCCATGGAGGTCCAAAGGCTTTTCATTTGTTTTGAAAACTATTCTCTTGGAGGCACAGAGTAAACTGTCTGCACTCCCACTGTAGTTGTGGAACGAAGAGCAGCAGCATATGTCCAAGATGAAGTGGCGGACAGCAATTTCCGAGCCTCAGGATAACTAATGTTATGAGTCATTTTCAAATGCTGCACCTCTTTTTCCTCCAACCATTTTGGGCAAGAACAAAAGTAGGAAGGGTGAGAACTTGACACAATGTGGGTCCATGTCACACTCATAGGCATCATGGTCCTTGCCACTACAACGAGCACATGTCAGAGAACCACGACATGACGACTTTGAATGGCCGAACCTCTGACATTGGAAACATCAGAGAGGGTTTGGAATGTACAGCCATATCCTGCAATTTAGATAACCTGCCTTGATGGTGGTAGGTGCACGTGGTGATGTAAATGTCAAAACGAGGATATTTGTCAGCAGTGTAACCCCATCTTTGCGAGTGGAGATGCGCCTCACTGCTGAAACCCCTTGAGTGGAGAAACCAGCAAGAATATCTGACTTGGGGATGTTCTTCAAATCCCTCTCAACAGTAAATCCTCATGATGAATTTAAGGTAGCATGGGGGGTAACCTCAACAGGTACATCCTCAATTGCCTTTGAATTCATGAAGAGTTCACTGTGTTGGGATGTGAATGTTTCAACCAATATGTCTCCAGATCAAAGCTTCATTACTGACTTTGGAGAGCCAGCAAGTCCCTCTAGTCCCTTCTGAATAAAAAGGGGGACATTTGCCCAAAAGGTTTTTCTGAAAGAGAAAGTAATATAAAAAAATGAGGTATGCGTGTTACAGATGTTGAAGATTGCTGCTCAAAGTCTTCAAGACGTGGTCGTTTACCTATTGACTGTTTTTTCACTATTTTGTTTAAATTTTTCATAGGGGATCCATAGGAAAAAAGGAAAATTTCGGCACCCACTGACCCCACCCACCATGGAGCCCTACGAGGGGACGCACTACAATATCATGCAATGACATTGCAGCAATGCCAGGGTTTCGTGAGCACTATACCCAAACAGCAGCATCAGACACAATGTCCACAACACCTGTTGAGAACTTCCAACACTGGTACTTGGTTGACTCTAGCCCAAATGGACCAGCCGATTGACCCAAGGGGGGCCCACCCAAAGACCACCCGTCTACAGGATTTCAAGGCCAAAGTGGTGTGTTAGGGTTGAACCTTTCAACCACAAGCATCCTCCCCTCCCCTACATGGGTCGCCACAGACGGCAAACACGTGGGTGGAAGTTTAGATCCCAGAGGAGGTAACTAGAAAGAACAGAACCTTCTCTGGGAGGTCCCATCACCACGTACAGGTGTCCACACTGAGGGGACCAAACAAGGGCATTGCAGCAATGACAGGGTTTCATGAGCACTATACTCAAGTACCAGCATCAGCCACAATGTCTACAACACCTGTTAAAAATACCCAACATTGGTACTTAGATAACACTAGTCCAACTGAACCAGACGACTGACCATAAGATGGCCATCCACCTCCAGAAATTTAAAGCCAAAGTGGTGTGTTGGAGTGCCCCTTACCCTACTCAACCACAAGGATTCTGTCCTACCTTTCAGGGGTTGACACGCACAGAAAAAATATGGGTAGATGTTTGGATCCAGAGGAGGTAAACTGAAAGCACAGAACTTTTTCTGATGGGAGGTTCTCTCTCACCCCATATGAGAATCCACCTCAAGGGGGCATCACTTTGGAAATGAAGACTTTGTTCCAGACCAGTTTTGGATGTAGTTTTGTGGGTCTGTTGCAATTCTTGCACTTTCACAGTGTAAAAAATTTTCGTTTTTGAAATGTTGTCGTTTTGATTGATACTGTTAAACAATCTTGATCTTTAGAACACGTATATTTTCAACCATAATTCTATTCCAAACAGCAGTATACTGTCAAATGGTCAGAAATTCACTGTGTACCATATATACTGGTGCTTTGTATGTCCTTTATGGTGCCATATTTCCCAGCTATAGTGACAAATTACTACATTAACATCTGCAGATTGTTTTATTGTGTTATCAACTCTTTGTATGTAGCTCAAGTAACATTATTGCAGAATTCTTCGATAAACTGCAAAAAAGAATCTATATGGTACAACTAAAGTATATACACATCATAAACCATATAACCATACCTACTGTTCCAACAAGCACACATTAATAAATATCTATATCATAAAGTAGCACATTATTTTTTAACATTCTGTTTTGAATTTACTAACTGATTAAAAGTATTATTTTATTACATGTAATAGCTTTCACAGTAAAGAAGATCATATTTTACAACAGTAAAAGTTTTAACAGCAAATAATGTTCCTTTAAATTCTATCATTTTTTTTACTATTTAAATTTCTGCACTCTAGAATAATTGTACCAATGATTGAAAAATTATACCATTTGTAAAAAGAATCTTCCTTATTGTGAAAGCTGTAACTTGTAATAAAATAATTAACATTATTACATAAATTCACTTAACTATGATGTTATATGTTACTGTATAAAACTACATCAAACTTTTAGAAAAAATTTAAATAACACTATAGCTAGTATTTATAATTAAAGCACAGATAACGTTAACCAACTCACCCAGTCATTTTTCAACAGTTTCTTAAATGCTCTAATTAAGGTTATATCATCAGCTGGGACCTTCAAAGAAAATAAAAAAAATAAGATAACTTATTTTTGCACATGAAAGAGAAGAAAAACTATGAACAAGATTTATTAATTTATATATTTTGCATACAAAACATTGACAACAAATACAGGATGTTCAGAAAGTCACTGTGCACTTATATATTTATTAACAGACATGTTTCAATATTGAATACAGGAAGTAAATATGAATGACAATTATAAACAATGTTGAAAGTGACTCCCGTTGGCATCAATACAGGCTTGGATCCTTCTTATTTTGTTTCTAAACACAGCTATCAGTTGCTGGCTTGAAATAGACTGAATGAATACTGATCACAAAACTGCACAGTGACTTTCTGAACACCCTGTACATTTGTAATAATAAATATTGCACAAAAATGTCCAAAGTTAATGTTTTTAGTATTATTTACTCAATAATTAAGATATTAATATAAAATTAATAAATTTAAAGTTGTCTAAAATATATCTCAGAAGTCAGTTTCTTTATATTTTAATGAAACAGAGAGAAATATTTTACAGTAAGCTAAAACAAAACAAAATAAGCATAATTTTCCTCATGTTTTATAATAAGTTCAGTCTAATAATATGATTAAAAAGTTTTACTCTAAAAAACCTAAAGGGTTTTAACTATATATACATAAATGTTTAGCTTTTGCTTTCATTTTTTTAAATTTCCTATATAATTATATAATGTGAGTTTTTAAAACATGAAGACCTTCAAGAATCAATTTCAGCAACTCCAAAACATAGAAGTTCTCAGGAGTTGCAAACAAACAAAATACTGACAGGTATTTTGGTTTAAATACCTCTGTTCCCCTTGCTTGGAATCTAATCTGTACAAAAATGGTATTTCATCAAGGTGTATTGGTGTAAGCACATTAAGTGATAGTATACAAAATTTACTTTGTTTCCCAAGACTGAATGATCACCTGTTTATTAGATATGTAAATTCCAATTGCTATAAACATTTTAGAAAAGTTTTCACAAAATACTATGTACCATTATTGAAATGTAATACCACTGACAGGATTATAATAAATCACTCAGAATTTTGCAAACATCTAATAGGCATAAGCTCTGTTATGTCATGACATAAATCTATCTTTGAAATATCAGATAACTCTCATACAAATTTCAAAAATCGTTTTCAATTTCAATTTTGTGTTTTGAGAAAAGTTAACAAACAAAGCTCTTGTATCACTTTTACAGACATAAATTTGTAGCAGAGGTCCTGACTTTAATTTCAAAGGAAGTCCTTGTTTTATTTGCAATGGAGGTCCAAACTTTAATTTCAATGCAGGCACCTGCTTTAGTTTTAACCAGTCTTATTTCAGTTGCAATGGAGAACCCTTCATTATTTGCAATAGAGTTTCCTACTTTAGTTTCAACAAGGTTTCTTCTTCAGCTGTAATGTAGTACACTACTTTACTTTTGAAAAAGATAACTGCTTTAGTTTCAACCAAGGTCCCTACTTTAGTTACAATGATGGTTCCTTTTTTTAGCTGCAATGGAAGTCCCTATTTTAGTTGTAATGCTTCTGTACTGAAACAGAAAAAACTTTGTGCCAAGATGTTTTGCAATTCAAATCTCATGGAAAAGCCAATTTTAGGTGATATTTATACATATAAATTGTAATACTTCAACTGAATTTGAAGTCCTATTTACTACATAGCTATGGTAGTAAAAAACCATGGAGATGGTCATAAACAACACAATTGGACATGCAAACTGTTACTATAGATCATGAACAACCCACTGCAAAAGTACTATTTTAACACAAAAACTACTTTAACTTTAAAAGTACATATTAGTTAATACACAATTTATTCTGTATAGGTTGAAAAAGCTATGGAGTAAACTTACGAGTTCTTTGTTTGCTCTTTTAATATTGGTTGGCCTGAAGAAGCTGTTGACTCCATCTACAGCCACAAAAGTAGTAAACCTGTGAATCACATTTTGAATAATATGGTAATTTACCTCAGATATGTGCTAAACAAAGATATTACAGTACAGCTAATCAAGTTTAAAAAAAAAAGACAGTTTTTATCTAGTTTTAGTTCATAAAAATTTTAAAAATCTATAATTCCATTCACTGCTTAAGCATAGGATGTAAGCAATTTTGTAGATGTATCATTATTCACTGACCGATAAACAACTTTTGAAGCCGTCTCATTCAGACAAACTTAATGGTTACATCTCACAAACACCTTTTATGAAACCTTACATATCTACATTTGCAATAATCATTTTTTTTCTTTCTTGTCAATGGTTGTAGTGATATTAAATGAGCACCAACCTAATAATAATGTCAAACATTTCCTGAAAGTGCCCCAGAAGTACATCTCAAGAATTTCTTGATGTAAGGTGATTTGGAAAATGAGAAAGCCTCTTGTGAATATCCAAATGTACATACCAATTAGAAATATGTAACTGTTTAGTAATGTTAAGTGCTGAGCTCTTTTCAGAACATGAATACTAAATATTCGGTCAGAGATACAAAACATGTCTAATTTGGGTTCTTAAACATTCTTTCTTACTTTTTATTCAACACTGAATAAAAATTGGGTGGGTGTAACCTTCTCCTTCTCTTTACAGAAGAAACATTGTGGCATTTAGACAACTTGTTAACTATAGACAGTTAACAGTTGTCTGTTACCTCCTCAGAACACACATCACACATTTGTCTTTTGCAAAAGAAATACAAATGAACTGTAATAATGCAAGGAAAGTGACCCACAAATGTTTTAACAATGTATAAACAAACAACCTAAATTTATTTGTAACTTATGAAAAGGGAAAGCTCAAGTGGAATATACGGCTGAAGCATCTTGTGAAGTATGTCACCATATGTTATATAATATTGGACTGTTTTGGTTTTTTTTCATTTTGAAAAGATTTGTTTTGAATTTCACACAAAGCTACTTGAGGGCTATCTGAACTAGCCATACCTCATTTAGTAGTGTAAGACTAGAGGGAAGGTGGTTAGTCATCACCACCCACTGCAACTCTTGGGCTACTCTTTTACCAATGAATAGTGGGATTGCTCGTCACATTATAACACCCCCATGGCTGAAAGGGTGGGCATGTTTGGTGTGAGAGGGATTTGAACCCTCAATCCTTGGATTACAAGTCAAGTACCTTAACCACCTGGCCATGTCGGGCCATCATTTTAAAGAGCTCTAACAAAAATATTGCAGAATTATATGATACAACATGAGTATCAAAATATACAAGATAGAATATACAGAATTAGATAAAAAAAACAATATAGTGAAGTAAATACCAACCATGTTACAGACAATTAAGTAGATGTAAGGGTTTTTTTAATTGTTTAGTTTTATTTATTATTTCATACAAGTTACAAAATAATTTATCTCATGAAAATATAAACATATAATTGTTTTTGGAAAACAATGGTTTGTAGGGGAAATATTTAGTTTTCTAATTTGAAGGTGACAACCTAGGTCTACCACACTATATAGCTATTTTATTAACTCCTCCATGTACAGTTACGATGGAAAGTGTTCGTATCCCTGCATCGTGAGTAGTTTTTTCCTCATAACTTAAAAAGTATAAAGATAAGGATAATGAAAGTACAGTGTATTATAAATATTATACTAACACACATCTACATAAATTTTTATGTAAATTGAACGACAAATAAACTGTTTATAAACAAATAAACAAGCATAGGAGGAGCAGAAAGTGTTCGTGCATCTATTTTAATGGTCAGTTGGGTAGCTTTTCAGGTGAATTACTTGGCGCAATCTCTCCATGATCATTTGACAGTAAGTGTTTCGGATGACGCTAATGAGCCCTGGTCTTCAATTCATGCCAAACATTTTCAATTGGGTTGAAATCGGGTGACTGCGATGGCCACTCCAGAACACTTATATGGTTCCTCTGCGACCAGGATTGCACATATTTCGATGTGTACTTAGGGTCATTGTTGTGCTGGAAGATCCAACAATGCCCAAGCAGCAAGTTCTGAGCATCATTCTTGATATACGTGCCTAATATATCAACGTACTCTTCTTTTTTCATGATTCCGTTGACACAGTGAAGGCTGCCTACACCAGAAGAGCTGATGAAACCCCATAGCATGATCGAGCTGCCTCCATGTTTAACTGTAAGGACGATGTTTTTTGGAAGATTTTGTTCCCCCTTCTTATGGAACATATAGCGAAGCATATATCATATTAAAAGCTCGATTTTAGTCTCATCTGACCAAAGAATACTCTTCCAATAGGTAAAGGGTTTATCTACATGCTTTCTTGCATACCTCAATCGTGCTTATAAATGAACAGGCTTTAAATATGGAGTTCTACAAGGACAGCATGCTTTGAACCCAGAAGAACATAACATGTTCGTTACTGTAGAGGTGCTTACTTCAACCCCAGATTCCCTTACCATACCAGTTTCTGTATGTCATTATGTGTTAAATGAGGGTTCCTACTAACTTCTCTGAGAACCTTCCTCTTGGTTCTCTTTGTAATTTTGGTAGGGCATGTGGAGAGAAGTTAGCAGTTGATCCTGTAAGCTTAAACTTGGCAATTATGCTTTGAACAGTAGATTTCAGCACATTAAGTTGTGTAGCAATACCGAGAAGAGACACACGAGACTTGTATTTTACAATAATTTGGTTTTGTAAATCATTGGATAGTTGTTTCCTGTTCGCCATGATGACCAAGCAGATAATAACAGAGACGGCGCTAAATTGCCAAAAGTAAATTTTTGCTGGCCAAATTCCAATAATTATGAACCCAGTGTCTAGTTCTGGAATGATATAATGTAGTTTATTCACCAAACTAAACAAAATTTTTACGGGAATATCAGTTTTTTCACATGTTCTGAAATGTACAAACACTTTCTGCTCCTCCTATTTTTGGTTATTTGTTTATAAACAGTTTATTTGTCGTTTAATTTACATAAAAATTTATGTAGATATGTGTTAGTACAATAAATATAACATATCATATGTCTATTAGCCTGATCATGATACTTTTTTAAGTTATGAGCAAAAACTACTCAGGACTCAGGGTACAAACACTTTCTGTCGTAACTGTAAAGTTAACTTGGCTTAACATTCATTTATGTTCAGTAATTAAAAAAAATTATCAGAAGCACTTATAATTATGGTGAATTAAGTTCAGCATTTTGAACAACAGAAGTTAGTAAAAATAAAAATTTTGAAAGGTGTAAAGTTGTAAGTATAAGTACAATAGATGATCTCACCTTGGTACTTTTTAGATTTGTCAAACAAAAAGAGTTCATTAACACTTAAACAAGAGCACAATTCTTCAATTTCACAACAAACAATGAAAGTATAAAATAAGTGTTTCATGAAGTTTCAATACTTTCTCAGTTAGAAATCCTTTTAAGCACAGATTTATTGTTTTTACAAAAAAAGGGAAATCACTGAGGAATACACTAACATTCCTTTCTGAGTATACTCTCTCAGTTCCTTCAGTATGACAGCTACACAGTCAGAAGCATGCTTCATCCTGCTAATCCCCTATAACAAAATCAAGGTAGTAATTAGATGTGCAGTTTAACAAATGATTAAATTACAAAAAAAAAGCAATGCTGAATGAAGACAGGATGACAAGAGTTCAAAACTGCTGTATAATATCAAGGTAATAAATGCAAGAAGTTTATTTCAAACCTCCTTACCCAGGATTTTCATTCCAAGTTATTATTATTCATCACATATTTTACTTCTCACTAGAAGACTTTCCTGTCTACTCACTGGATCAAGTCAGAACACTAACCCCTCTATGTCACTATTGATTTACTCATTTTAGAATATTCATGCCAGCCCACAAAAAGGGGGATCTTTATACATTCATTGCTAACTTTTAACTGATAGCTTGTGGTAAAGAAGCTAACTAAAAGTGACCACTATCAAGTCCTAGGCTACACTTTTGACTAAATGGTGGGAATTGATTGACATTCTAACACACCCATGGCCCCAAAATTAAAGACCTGTTTGTGACAAGAGGTCACAAACTATGAATTCTCCTATTTAGTGTATGATTATGCCAACTGCTCGACAATAAATGTTTTGAACATATGGGAAGAATGAATTATATATATATATATCTATTCTACTGAATATGTTGGTAAAAGATGTATACTGCTTTAATACTGTTAGGCCAATGGTTTCCAAACTGTGCATTGCAGCAATTTGCTAAGGGGATTATGAAAGTTTCCACAAGTGATAAGTAATTAAGAAAGTAAAATATATCTTCAAAAAATATTGCACGTGGCAGAAAAAATGTCATACTAATTTAGGTAAATAGGTTAGGTTGTCATGAGTGAACAAAGTTTGAAAATCGCTTTGTTAGACAGCAAATATGTATGAGTGCATATGTTGCAGTGGTTAATACTTTCAGCATGGGCTTAGTCCCTGAGACTGACCTCATAACCCTTTTGTGCTTGTTACAGTGTTCATGTTATTACTTTTAAATTAAGTGTATGTTTGTAAGATTTGGCAGATTATCAGTAAATATTACAAGGCTTTTCTATGCCAAAATCAGATTTTAAACTAAGTATTAAGGTCTATCAAACGAAGTTTTTCTCATGCCTTTTGTTATTTTTGCATGTTGCCTATCCAACTTGCAAAGTAATTTTCATTTTAAGATTAAAAATACTTTCTTATGCATCAGAAAATTTCAAATCTCACATGTAAAATCCTTATGTAATTATCAAATGTTTCTTAAGAAAAAATTTCATATTTTATTCTTTTGTTTGTTGTTTTTAGAATTTTGCACAAAGCTACACAAGGGATATCTGCACTAGCTATCCCTAATTTAGCAGTGGAAGGCAGTTAGTTGTCACCAACCACTGCCAACTCTTGGACTGCTCTTTTACCAATAAATAGTGGGATTGCCCATAACATTATAACACCCCCATGGCTGAAAAATGGCAAACATATTTGGTGTGACAGAGGATTCAAACCTGCAACACTCGGATTACAAGTTGAGCACCCTAACCATCCAGCCATGCTGGGCCATTATAACTTTTCTTTTCAGTAATGACTTTGTGTACAGGTTTGGTCGATTTGACAGATCTCAACATCACCATAAAAATGAGGAATATAAATTATGTCTCTTTGTTCTAGAATGACTGCAGATTATAACATGAAATGAAACTTTTTGACATATAGCTTAAATCATATATTATACATCAATATATATATATATATATATATATCATTTGTATTATATTGATCTTTCAACCATGCCTGGCTAATAATACAGAAGTTACAATGAGGTTGTGCTCATGCACTTGTTATCATATCAAGTAATATAAAACTCCCACCGTTAATCTTTATAAAGTAACCTGTCTTAGCTGTATTTTAGTGGACTCGTATTTGATAAAATACAGTCATATTTCAATTATTATAACTGTATGTGTATGTAGATTATTACTATTTATAAAAAAAAAGTTCTTAAATTTACTTTTCTTAAAACGTAGAATAATAAATAAAGAAATAAAGCAAACAATTATCTTTTCTAATTACAATCTTTGTACATAATTGCTACTTGGCATAGTTTGCTAAGCCTTCAGAAATTTTGCATGTGAAGGATGTGAAACAAATTTTTTTTATGTTTTACATATACATTTGAATAACCAAAAATATCATAAATTACTTCATCAATACTGCAGAATTCATTTATTATTTATCAAGTTTAAAAACTAAATTGTATTTTTATCTACAAAAAAATGAAATCTCAAACAGGGTAAAGACTCAACTTGCCAGAACAAAGGTTTGTTTCTAAAGAAAGAGAGGACACCACTAGATTTGAAAATGACTAATAAGATAATTAAGCTGAGCTTTTGATTGGTTATTTACATATCACACACAGAAGTAAGTGTATATAAAAGAAATTTTTCAAAAATGGAAAGAGAAAAGGAGGAGGAGATACAATATTTGATTCACTAAATTTAGTAACAGCACAGCAAATAGAAAAGGTAAATGGTTTTATTTTACATTTTAGCTTGTCAGTATTGGTAATTTGAGTTCCTAATTAGTATGTAACTATCAACTTTGTATTTTGACATCAAAAACATCTAATTTAAACTAGTGCTGCATTCAACATACCACGTGAAACACAAAAATCAATGTTTATTACACATTTTTTTAAATTATAAAATTACACTTAATATGAAAATATGAATTATATTCTGTAGCTTGATATCAAATTCAAGGAGATAAATTCATAAAATAGTACTTCAATAAAATTCTTAATGCAAGTCAGCAAACATGATTACACAGCCTTTGATATGTGACCCATCACAACAGGGTTAAAACAAAATTCAATTTTAACCCAACAATGGTCAAATTTATTGAAATTGGGCAGCAGTATAACTACAGACAATGACATTTAAGACGTGAAAGCACAGCAAACTGCTGTATTATCATCTTAGCCAATAGGGTGGTAATGCAGCAAAACAGAGTGAAAATGACCCATAATATGTTCAGGTATGATCCGGTTATTCATACATTTCTAAGTGAACCTCATGTCAAACACTCATCATGAAAATTACATCCACGCTATTACAACACCTCCAAATGTATTATCAGAAGAATACAAGTGTCTCACAAGTTCTTCCCATTACATGTAATTAATATTTTGTTATTAAATATAAAGTTCAAATTGGACATGACAGACCAAATCAGTTGTTTCTAGCCATTAAATGTCCAAAGTCTGCACTCTGACCATCAATGAAATCATGCTTTCCCATTTGCATTTAATTACCAACTACAGCAAGTTTATTTTTTTATATCATTTATGCAGCATGTTTGGAGATAACTGGATTATAGATAATGTTGAGGATTTAGTTTTTCTGTTGTTCAACACAGTCATATAACGGGCTGTCTGGGCTATGCCACGACAGAGATCAAACCTTGAATTTTAGTGATTTAAGGCCCCAAGCTTTCCCCCTGAACCACCAGTTAAGCACTATTGAGGGAAAGAATCAACTGGAACACAGTCTGATATTTCAATATTTCTCTTTAGAAACATGGCCAATCATCTTTTTGACTTGTTCCACCATGAGCAAATTACAATCTCTCTTGTTGTAGGTGTATTATTCTTTGACTTCTACTTTTAATAGACTATAATTACAGATACCTTTGAACAGATGGAGAAAGAAGTGGTCTTTGATGCTGACAGTCCTGCCATATCTTATCACTTTTTCTGTATACTCATTTTCATGCAGTCTAATCAGCACATGACTATGGGTCTGTATTTACAGAGTTCAAAGAATTATCTATCACATTCTGTAATCAACTTACTTTGCACATTGCAAATGAAGTAAATAAAACATTCTAAAATATGTGGACGAGTCAAAATAAAGTGGCCAGACAGTATAATATGGAGTTGAAGTTTTGAGTAATTAGAAATTGAGGCTTATAACTGCTGTCTCTAGAGATTTCATTTGTACATCTGAGTAATACCTTATTATAAAAATATCTTTTACTAGAGAAACAATTATGAGCATCTACTACTGTTATTTGTAAAATACTAATAAAAGTTCCCAATTACATATGTTGAGAAATAGAAATACGGTCCATTTCTTATTCATAAAATTATCTTAAAGTTTAGTTAATCTTTAAATATTTAGTGGAAACCTGAAGCACAGTTGGAAACATAAAAAAATCCCATCACCTCAATAACATGCAGAACTTGAAGCAAAGTGAATTTGTTTTGCAACATAAAGCTGTAACTTAAACACTTTTTCCAGGTAATGCTAGTAAAATAGATTACTTGACACTTGAATAACTAGTTTGGAAATATAAGAGTAAAACATAAACAACAATAATGATACTGTATTGTGCTTTTAGATAAAAGAGAATTAATTTACAGTTTTAACTATTTTATACAAAGCAATCATTCGATATAACAGAACAGAAAAATGAATATAAAATAATTTTGAACAACTAAATTTCTACTATATTAGAAAGCTGTAATATATTTCTTTATAATTGGTCTTGAAAATAGCATATAATAATTAAATATGTACTAGCACCTTCATGGGGAAAAAAAAAAAAACATATGCATCTGTAATGTGTCTGTAGAAAGAAATCTTAAGCAAATACACGAAAGTGAGTTCAGTATGACTAAATTTTGCTTTAAAATATTTGTAATAAAACTTGAATTTTGAAATACATGTCTATAAATGTTTTCTTGTGATATATTTCACATTCAACTTGTACATTATCATTACTTCTTGAAATGTCCAAAAATGAAAGTTTATGATCCTGCTGATGTTCCAACATGAGCTTCAATATACTGTGTCTACTGTTCAAATAATTAAGGAACTGGGAAGCTTGATCATAGTTCATGAAGATAGTAAAGATGTCTTCACAAATAAATATATCTGTTTCATTGCAGGTATCAAGTAACAAGACATGATGTATTGCATAAATGTTATAAAATTGAAGAATCAATGTGTAAAAATTATTTTCAGTTTTTTGGAACTGACAGAACACTTTATAATTATTCAAATAAGCAAAGTGTTAATACACCATGTATGACTGAAATCCTCTTGCCATCAGTCTACCCTCCATGTGTAAATATTCTTTAGTCATTAAGAATAATGAATCATTAATCAAGTCCTCAGGTTGCATTTGAAATATCTTATGTGATTTTACTATTTTCTTTCATATAATACTTGTTACATGCTCTTACCAATAATTTTCATTACGTATTTAAATACATTTGTGAGTAAAACTTCATATCTCACATGATCTACAATACTCAATAGTGGTTCTCCTTCTTCAGTACCTTCTCGTTTGCTCCAGGTGTAATGTTTCTGAGCCCTTAGCTGAAATAAAGTATAAAATATTGGTTTGGTAGAACTAAACTATACAAATTTAAACAAAATGCTGCAAAAAATATTTCTATCTTATAAGAATCAATAACTGTTTACAGTACAGAATTTCCAGTGGTTTTTGTTACTAAATATATTCTGAATCAATTATCTCTTTAAAGTTAATTACTTGTATTTACATATATCTGGAATATAAATAACAGTATTTTTCAGTCTTTCTTACACAAACATGTTTGCACAGTTTAAAATGTTATGGCTGAAAAGTGTGGTGTTACTATTGATTTTACACATAAACCTACATCTGTTTGAATCTGAATCATTAAAACATATAACCAAACAAAAAATTTTGTGCATTACTAAATATTAAACTATAGCTGATAATTATTTGTGCATGAAAACAAGCAACAAGATCACAACATAATATAATGCTGGAGTTAAAAAATGTGTAAACTGGCACCATAATGAAACATGATAATTAAATTAAAATAATATAACTGAAAATTAACTTTAAGCAGAAAGAAAAGAATCTGAATGCTTGTTGTTCACACCTCATAACAGATAATTCACATAAATCACTAACTATGCTGAATACAGTAAAATCTGATTTTTTGATTAGAAGAGAAACAACTAATCTACAAAACTAAATAATAACTAGTCACAGTGGTGATTGGTGTACAGTAATGAGCATTGGGCACTATGGAAATGGACAGAGATTTAAAACAAAATTCTAATTTACCTAATAAAATAAAGTACAAGTTAAGCAACAGTGGTAGAATTTAGTATTGTAATGGATACTCATTTAGTAGTCAGTATCCAGTACATTCAGCTATTTTACGAGACATTCAGTTAAGTTTTTTTAAAATAGTGTACTGTTTTCTTGTTAATAAGAAAACTTTTGTTTGCTTTTTTTTTACTTTTGTCGATTGGAAGTCCAGCACCCTAACCACCTTGCCATGCTGGACTAGTAAGAAAACAAAAACTGTTTTGTGTTTTTTCAATCCTTTAAAACTATAGTTATATCAGAATATCACACATAAAGCTATTTACTATGGGCACACAGCCAATGTTAACTTTCTCATTAGGACTTCTCACTAAGATATCCTTGTTAAATGCATATTAGAATTTGAGGTTCTGACATAAAAACAATGTGTGTTTTGCATTTTGTGGAAGGACAAAAAGTCTTGCAAAATAGTGTCAGTTTCTGAAAGCAGGAATTCACTACAATACATACTGTTGGCTGGAGCTCACAAGCATTGTTTTAAGAATGGTGCCTATAAAAAAACTTAATTTCACTGCTAACAGCAACTTCTTTGTTATGACCTATTTAAATAATGTTATTAACACCATAGATGGTTACAAATGGTTTGCTGAAATAATCCTTAAATGAATTTCATGCTTTCTGCTGTATTTAATAGGTGGCTGTGTTATAGGTGAGGGGTGAGCAAACTCTGCTCACTGCTTGGTTCTATCTTGCTTTAGAAAAAAATATAGTTTAGAATAAGAATCCAAAATGTATCTAAGGTGTGAGTGTGGATTACTTTCTATTGCAACAAATCTAGTTTCAAGAAGCATTCATTTTTCTTAGGCCATAGTTGTCAAACTTGTAGTTACTATCTATGAAACTGATATTTTTTAACACTTTCTTCAAGTATGTTGTTAATAGCACAAAGGAATACTGCTTTCTGTATTGTTCCAAAAACCTTTCAAAGGAAATGGTAAAGAATTCTATTTTGGTTATATGAAGTTATAAGTTGTTTTTTTTAAGCATATTTAAATCATTTTGTATAGCCATTAATTCTTAACATGCTGGTGACAAGTGACTGAAATGTTTAACTGTTTCTAATGACTACTATTGAATCTACTACAGCTCACTAGGGTTCCAAGGCATTCATAATCACAACTTGTAATGTGTGCAGAAAACAGGACTTGCTAGACAACCTAGTATAATGATTAGAACCTTTCAATATATTTGATCCATTACCTCTTATATTCACTATATTTTCCAAGATTTATCCTGAATAATTTGTTCCTTGGTAACAAACATTCCAGAATTTTAAGTAACATCCATCTTCAATACTACAGCCAGTAGACTGTGAAGTATGTTGTGCACTCTTATTGTTTTGATCATAATTATTTTTCAGGTAATTGGTCGTTAGGGTAATATAATTTGTCTTTCCTTTGCCACCACAAGAAACTAACTTGTACTTTACTAAACACCTGCTAATTAAGTCAAAATAATAACACAAAACTTTACATTTTAAACTACTCATAGCAATCACTAAGCACAGAGGTTTTCACTAAACCACTCTTTGTACCACTAACATAATTAAGTCAGAGTCTGAGTGTGTGCACTGTAAATGACAGGACTTTTGCTAAGTTAACACTCATTGATGTATAGATTCAGACAAAATAAATTCATAAAATTATTTACATGCAGTTACAGACACTAAACAGGGCTGACTACAGTATAAGTACTCACCTGGAATTATTATATGACCCTTTGTAAATATATTACTACTCATTCTTTAAGTTACTTCCCACTTTCAAAAATTTACACTTACTTCTATATCCCAGTTTCTAATGCCCAGTGAAACTAATTTTGTGAAATACTAGAAATAGGATAGTCATTTTTTGATAATTATTAATTTTTAGAAAACATATTCATAAAACATTGATTTAGATATAACTTTGAGAACAAAAACTAATCATTATTTCTCATGATATGATGGGAATTCAACTTGTGCACTCTAATTACAAACTATCTAAATAAAATTGTTCTTTAAATTATTCATTAACTTAATGGGACACTATTATAGCAGTATTCCTCAAAGAATTTTATTAAACTAATAACAAGCTATCTAAATAAAATTGTTCTTTAAATTATTCATTAACTTAATGGGACACTATTATAGCAGTATTCCTCAAAGAATTTTATTAAACTAATAACAAGCTATCTAAATAAAATTGTGGCAAGCAAAAATTGTGCATATAGAGAGAAGCACTGAAAGAGAAAAGCTATTACGTGAGGAGAAGGTAAGAAGTTCCATCAGAAATAAATATTCAAATACTCACATCTAAGTTTTTAAGTAATTGTATGTTCTGGCTTTTGAATTGCTGAAGCCAAACTGCAGCATCTACTGGCATATCAATTCTTCCTTCTCGAGATATAGACGGGGCAATTTCTCTAGGCCTTCGAGTCCAGTTTGGAGCTGCATTATTGATATAGACAAAAATACACCATAAAAAATTACCAAAATTTCAATCTTAGAAACAGCTTTCACAAATCTGACAATTAATAAATCTTTCTTAAAGTTCCTTTTCACATATCACATATTTATGCACTCTTGTTCTTAATGTTACAATTCTCATATCATTAGAAATATCTAAATCAATATTTACCCCAGGGTACATGTAAAAGCATCCACTTTCGGTTGAAACCATAATGAAGAAGGTGTGCTAATGTTAAGGTTTTTCCTGTACCCTTCCTTCCATCTTAGAGTTCCATTAAGAAAATAACTTAATGCAGTAACTATATTTTTGTTAATGATATAAAAACACAGTTAAATAAACAATCAATCTTTTGATTATACACACTATTAATAATCAAAAACCAAGTTTGGAAAAAATGTGATGCTTCCACTTCAAGAAAGATAAGAAATTTCTTTTCAGGGACATTATAACATTGTACATCGTATTTAAAGTAAAAAAAACAACCACAAAAAAGTGACATTTTGGGCACTGTGTAAGGCAAAATCTTTAAAAAAAAATCCAACCAACTAGTTTTAGTAGATACATGCCTTGATGATGGTAAGCAAGTTACTGAAACCAGTCAGCTGTAGCTTATAATAAGGATCTTACCTTTCAGTGTGTCAAAAAATGTCATTTATTGGTTTTTACTCTTAATAAGAACATTTGCTTTTTTGAATACATATTTTAAATTAGAAATTACATACAAACCATAAGTTAAAACAGAAGATTCTGATATTGATGTCATACACCATTTTATAACAAAAATTCTGCTGTTTTTTACAAATAGACTTTTTAATAACCATGACGACTAGATGTCATGAAAGATCAACTTTACTCATATGTAAATACAGTGTAAAAGCAACTATAATCTTACATTAATTTGATCATGAGGGCCACTATGAAGTCCCTAAATAATGTCTCTAATTTTTCCCTGTAAACTCCATTTCTGTTTTTCAGAAAAGAGCTTCAAATCCTACTGTATAATTTTTACTACTTACACAACCTTTATAATTTCACAAAGGATACACAAAATATATCTTATTGTTGGATGATCATAATTGGCTTGTTTCAGGTATTCCATCATTTCTAATGCTGGTTTACGTACCATCAGGCAAACCTCTTGGAAAGTTTCACACTGTCATATATTTTGAATGAATGTTAGAAAGTTACATTATTACAAACTGATAGTTAAAACATAAGTACCTCTTAAACAAGATGATTATCCAACTGAATTTTAGTAATATATACTGACACAAAACAATATATCATTCATATAAAACAAGACATTTTTACAGTTCCATTCACAAAAAATAAGTACTTAAGCATATTTTGTCTGTGATACATACAAGATAATTGAAATTAAACAGATGCTCCAAAATGGCAATAAGAATAGGTATTGTTTAAATTACCCAAGTGCAAGTTGTTAAAAAAATTATGCAACTAATTTTGAAAGATAAAAGAGTTGCTTTATAATATAAAGATATATAATATTCACACATGAAGCAAAACTATACTTTAATTCATTATATTAAGAATGATAAATAATACTATAATTACTTAAATACCTAAAAACTAAATACGTATGTATATTTTAAAATTATTAGCAATAATCAACCCTATGTGTATTATTGGGGTCAATATGTGCATTTCACAACCTTTCTTACAGTTAGATTTAAAAGTTAACTGAACTTTACTACCAATGTCAATAAATTTGACATGAAAATGTAACTTATAATTCAAATTTTAACATTATATAATTTTTTAATATCCTAATTTCAAACTAAATATATAAATAAATTCTTATTATTCACTTCTCTGTAGCTTCTTCACTCTAAATTGTCCACTCTACATTTTCTTTCTACCCCTATATGATCTTCTGAGTTTGGCACAAACTACACACTCATTCTATAGATCCTGTTAAGTCATAATGTAAACTTATAGCCTCTCAGCTTCTTGCTTCACTGAAATATACATACAAAAATTAAATCCTTATGCCATGCTCATCTGGTCACAGCCTGTCTTTCAAAAGTTAACATTTTCCTAATCTGAAAATATATTTCCAATATACTAGCCTCTACACGTATAAATACTGTTCTGAAAGGCAGGCAAGTGCAAGCCAATAAAGTAGACAGCCACTTCTCTGGTGCTGACTTTCTCAATGATAGTATACAGAATTGCAGTGTGCACTGGTAGAGTCAGGACATATGGCTTGAGTGTTTTTCATTACCCCTTGATTCTGTGCAGAATTTGGAAAATAAGCATATCCTGGGAGATGCAACAAATCATTTCATAGACCAATGAGTCTCAGGCCTAGGATCCTCAACATACAAGTAGTAAATTATGGTTTTTAAAACTATAAGAACAGAAGAAAGAGTGAATTATTATTCCTAAATATTACCTGAGCATGAGGCTTCACTAAATCTTAATCTGGCCTTGCTTCGAAGGCAACATCAGCTACATTGCAGGATCTCAAAGATGGTGAGATAATTTAAGAATGACCAGGATAAGCTGAAATTCTGTGAGAGATGAAATTGTAAGGTGAAGATGCTGTCGGGAGGATCTCATCCATGGGTCAGTGAAGATGGAAAGCAAGAGAGTGAGACAAATAATGAATATGGGTCAAAGAAAACTGAAACAGCCTGTGAGCATTACAATCCTGGGAAAATAATACCAACAGGAAATGTGATGGACTCATCCAGTAAAGGTAGAAAGAGAAAGGTCCCTGGAAGAAAAGAAGTCCCAGGGTAGGAAGAGACAGCGATGGGGACCTCAGAAGAGAGAAGTACATGATAAGTAAAACTGAACAGTCCAAACAGGATGTAGGAGCCAATTCAAGTCTAAACAATTATAGAGGTGAGAGATGGAAGGAAGGGAGAGAAAGAAGAAAGTAGAGTTGCTTTCCTGAGCAGCAGAAGACTCAGGAAAGAAAGACTGGCTTGGGTAAAGTGTATAAATTTGGTGGAAGAGGATACAAGAAGTGCCAACAGCTCAGAAAAGTTAATAACAGTGACCACAGAGAAAATGAAGGAAGAAATAAGTCTGCAGAGAATGTATTACAAAAAGTAGGAAACAAATGGCTGAAATGGAGCACAAATGAGAGCATGCAAAACTACATTATGGTCCCAGTCAGACATGGAAATTGGTCAAGGAGGCTGGTTAAAAAAAAACACAAAAATAAGTGGAATAGAATAAAGACAACAGGGAAAGAAAACACCCTGTGGTATAAGAGAAGGTAATATATAGTAAACAATACCACCCAACAACTTGTGGAGACCAACAAATTATGATCAAACGAGCAAGCAAAAAAAGGCAAAATGATGGTTCACAGTAGAAAAACTGGGAGGAAAGGAGTGATGGATGATGGACAGATAAAATGGAAGAACAATAGGAATAAGACAAGAAGGTTACATGATCACAAACTCCATCTCAATGGTGACGACTGGACAAATCCCACATGTGAAGATGTAGGGATGATATCCCATGATAAAAAAGGGGCATGAGAGGTTCAAGTAATAGGGGGAAACACTGGGCATACGAATGATGGCTCTAAATGCTAAATGAAAAAGTAAAGGAAACTAAGACTGGCTGCCATCAAGAGGACTCAACAAAGAGTGTTGCATATTAAGTGTAGAACCCAAAATAAAAGCAAAGAGTGTATAGATATATAGAATAAGGTGTGACCAAGCCTGGCTGATAACACTGACAGTCAAATCCAAATGAAAAAAAGCAGGGCACTAGAAGAAAAGAAGGGTGGCAAAGGTAACCATGAGATGTTTGCCCAACTGAGAGCAAACCCAAACAACAAAGACTTGGGTGTAGATGACACATTCCATGGGTAGAACATGGTCCAGTCAAGAGAGGTGGTCAGCAACAAGATTGATAACTTCTGGCATATGCAAGCAACAAGAAAGATTCAATGGGAATGGTCCCAGAAGAGAAGGTTCAACATCTGAAAGCAAACAGTTCTTGAACAGGTGCCCCTAGAAGGTTGATATTAGAAATTACTATGGAATTTCAGTGTGTGTCCTAACCAGTTGATCCATCAGAAGTAGTTAAAAATGGGGACATGCCTGAGGAACAGTAAAAGGTTGGAGTGCAATGTTGTGAAATGACTCTCATTCCATGACCAAAAGTTAGATGTTATGTTGTCATTCAGAGATATGTCCAAACCCAAGAGGAAAGAAATGTCAGATGTAGTAGTGGCATAGTTGAGCCATTATGATAGGCTCTTGAGTAGAGGAGAAAGAAGATTCACAATCAAAGACAATGGATTTTGAAAAGGAAACCACTGTTTTGTAAGGTCCAAAGGCAATTGATGCAATGCCAAAAGAAAGAATATGGAATTAGATCTGATGAAATCCAATGGATGAAATGTAGAAAATGATGACCTTGAATATCCACAGACCTGATTAAAAGTACTATTGGATAAAAAAAAAAACCCTCTTTGGAACTGCAAGATAACAGAAAGAAGTTGAAAGATGACAGTTCAATAACCAGATGCTAGTCCTCAAGTTCTTTTAGACCATAAAGAGACAAAATTAACTAACATCCTAAAGCAAGGATAAAAATACTATTTCAATGGTATTCTTGACTAAGAAATCCAAGATTGCATCTTTGAGTCACTGAAGATAAAGAGGGGAGGAAAGGAAAAAACCAGAATGGATAGGTAGGATGTGGGTAAAAAGCTGAAAATCTCTATGTTGGCTAAAAACAGAGACCAAAGGCTTACAAAGTGAGACAGGTGCGTGGTTATTGGGCAAAACCTAGCAGAACATTCCCTGACAAGATGAGCAACAACCCTGACATCATGAAGTGGTGGAGATCAGGAAGCAGAATTAAAAGGGGAGATGTGGATCGGACAAGCCGACATACAGAAGGATGAGGTTGACAAAGACAAGAAACCACGACAGTAACTGAGTCCAAATCTCCAGAGAGTCAGGTACACCACCGAAAACCTCCAGGCAAAGAAAAGAAGCCTAACAAATATCACAGAGATAAGTGAGACAGACTTGGTTTGAATTTCATGCAAAGTTGCATTAGCCATCCTTAATTTAGCAGCAGTAGACTAGACAGAAGGCAGCTATTCAACACCATCCAGTACCAATTCCTTTACCAACAAATAGTGGGATTGACTGTCTCATTGTAATACCACCATGAATGAAAAGACAAGTATGTTCACTGCTGAGAATTTGTGTCCACAACATTCAGGTTTCTAATCAAATACCCTAACTGCTGGACCATACCAAGCCCCTAAGAGGGAGACACACAAACATCAGTTAGGAGAGCATCCTAACTGAACAAGTCCCAATAAAAAAGGAACAAAGTAAGGAGTGATATGGCAGAAAAGAAACAGTCCAAGTAGTGAAAAGAATCAAACTCTCCAGAAGTGTGATGAAATGCCTTAAAAATAAGAAATGGAGAGTGGTAATGTAACAGGGTAGTAAGAAAGAGATGAATGCATGAAATTTGGAACAAGAAAGTAATATAAAAGTTAGGAATGGAATTGAAGAATGAGTGTAAACAAGAACAAAAAAAACGAGTAGGTAAGAAGAACAAGGCAAGTGAGTATAGGTGTCCAGTTGTTCAAGCAATTAGTCTACATGGACCATAATATCAGGCAAAGGAGGAAAGAAAAAGTATAATTTTGAGTATGGATTCCGTGTAGTAAACTATAGATGGAATCAAAATAAACAAGGGAAATAAAATAATATAACTGCATAATTATGTCAAAATGAGTTCAGAAAGTTAAGGATTTTCCTCCATAGATGTAGCAGTACCTGGAGCAAACCCTGATGTAAAAACTGCAAAAAAAACATCATCATTGTTGTGGTCATTTTCATACTTAGAAGGAATACCAGTGGAATGGATGAGAAGAGGACACTCAGTATGCATGAGGGAACCCACAACTCACTAAACAATGAATGTTAAAGCACCCAGTAGCCACAGATCACTAGTTAGTAACATCACCACCACCACAGGGTAGTAGTTACTGTCACTTAACAATTTATAATGTACAAGCAGTAAATAATTTTTTTCTTTAGTAATGTAAATCTCATAATCAGATACAGAGGTTAAGTATTGCCTCAGACAGGGTTTTAAAATATTTTATGAATTCTTAAATATTTTGAAAGTTTTTCACTCTCTCGAAAGAATAAGACAGAAAATGGTTTTCAAACTAATACCAGTTTTTGAGATATATTTGGCTTTTATTTAAGAATAATTATTTTCAATTTGTGGAATTATCTCCTTCAGGGAAACTAGAAGACTGTAGCTAAACAAAATTAAGATTTCAGTAATGCTAAACTCTCAACACAGTTATTACTTTAATGTACACTCTTGATTTTATGAAAACATTTTAATCCAAGGAAATGTAATACAACTCGGTTAAACATCTATGAGACTTTAATAAGAATGTCTGGTGTGACATATTTCCTATTATATATTTTAATAATAATGTTTGTTTCAGTTAAATATATATTTAAAAATGCATGCAACTTGTACTGTTAAATCTGTATTGCAAAATTCCCACCTATTCACTAAGTTCTAGAAGATTCTCCAGTGTATGAATCAACAATGTATATGTGTATGTATATGCCAGTATTGTTGAGCAAGCTGAAATCCCTAGAATCTCACCTCATACTTATAAAAGGTAACCAATGCAAAGTTTGGAAATACAATATATATTAATAATTTGATAGAATTGGTAAACTATAAATCTCTGAAGCTATAATTATAATTAATGCTTATTATTTGGGAAACTGCAAATATATGACCACAAAAGTTTATAGATTTTAAACATTATGACCAATTTAACTTTAGCAGATTAACATCAGACATCAGTATTTCTACAAAGACATCATATAACTTCAGCTGTGATCAGCAATGAGCAAGCTAGCTCCCTGTTAAATGAGTTGTGCCTATATCAACTTGAACTTAATTTGTTCATTGTGAACTCTCAATAGGATATCAAGGAAGTTCTGGGCTGATAGAAGACTCAATATTGTTTAGAAGTTTGTATAGAAATGATTATTTGTTATAACCTTTATTATAAATTATACTATTGCTTATATAAAAAAATATATTTCTATTAATAAAGAACACTATGCATAACAATCTTGTTCGCAAATATCATAAATTGGATACATATCAACATTTAATTAACTTCTAAATTTAAATTATCTTTCAATTCATTGACAGGTTATTTGAAATTGTAATACGTAACACAGTCCATAAGCAGTAGGTTATAAAAATTGCTAACCCACCTGAATTTCAAATGATTTTGGTATTCCACCCAATTGAAAAAGAGTTTTATGCAGAGAAGGTGGTAATGTATAAAACTGTGCTACATGGTTACTTGTATGATTTACCTGAAAATATAACCAAATCAGTGTTTATCACAATAGTCATACATGGCATAATGCTAATACTAAGTCATAAACTTTAACATGCCATTTATCAAAATCCAGCACTTTCAATAAAGAGTAATAACCATAATAAATTAACTTCTTAATTTACTTTCTTAACAGTTTTTAAAAATAATGTAGAAGTCTTTCATCCAAATGTATGTGAATTGTGATAGAAGACATTATGAAATAAAAAAACAACATTAAATAATTTCATTTCTCTTTTATCAGATTCCACATAAGGAAACCTAGGATCACATTACATGATATAAAAATGAATTGCAGGAGCCACAAAAAGAGAAAATATGCAATAACCAGAGACACAGTCTGAGGCCTAATTCTTATTTTGCCAATTTGGAAAATCAGGCTGTTAATATAAATAAAGTGTTACTTTAACTAAAACATACTAATATTGAGATTGTTTTTAACCATTTGCAGAATAACAATGGTTTAACCACAACACATAAGTACTTGTTGTTAGAATAAGTAAATTAAATGTCACTTGAGTGCTATGAGTAATAAATAAACTTAAGACTTTTTAATAAAACAGTTTGTAACAAACATTACTTTCATGAAATTCACACAAAAGGTGAAAACAGATTCCATTCCCAAGTAAATAAATAAATCTTTGCTACTCTACTGATACAACCATGGAAATGTGTTACAATGACTGTCTGCAACTATTTTGCACACTAACACAAAAGGAAATAAGTTATCAATTAAGGTTGAAAAAAAATGGAAATTCCATTTAAATAATTACATGATATGTAAATGGTCCTAAAGTAAAGAGACTAGCTAGTCTACATCAATCATTATATGAAAAATGTCTTTCATAAACTGCTAAACATATCACATGACTAGCAAGAGAAGTCTCTAACAAATTGTAAGAAGGGCAAAGCTGGATAAATCAAGTATAAGATTGAATTTATGTTCAGGTCAACTAAATTTACACTAAAGGAGCAACTTAAGGAAGAACATAAATCAAAGTAGTAAAAGTAAGATTACTGAAAAAATGTAAAGGAGACAAAAAATATTTGAAAATGAAACAAAACATGACAGAAAAAATGTATAAAAACACATGGAAAAGATATCAATATGACAAGCTATTGAAATACCCTACAAAAGCCAGCTTATTACAAAAACAGAAGCACAAAATTCTTTAGATGGCCATGTAAGAAATATACCTACAAAGCTGAAGACTAACAGATAAATTTTGTTTATATAAAAAATTATATATACATAGATGTTACTTACAGGGTCAGATTCCAGTGTTCTAAAATATGCATGTGGTGTTGCTGAAGGTAGTGCTTCTGTACTGTAGTATCTACTTCCTGATAAATATGTAGATAGTTTTTGCAAGTTTGGCAATGCAACTTTTTTTAATGTATATATATCTGAAAAATAAGATAATTAGTAAAATAACATTTGTTGGCACATACATGCACATCAAAAAGTGAAAGTATGCTACATACATGTACATCAAAAAGTGAAAGTATGCTATTTTAAAGTAATACAAAAATGTAATAGTTTGAGTTTCTGTCTGCTGTTATCTCTTTATGCAAAAAAAAATATTTGAAGACGTAACAAGTGATTGTAAACTGCAAAGGTTGAACATTTAACAATATTTGATTAAAAAGTACTTTTATAGATGAGATAATTCATTTCTCTATTAAATAAATATTAGCTCACTTAAAACAAAAGCACAGTTCATACAATCAGAATTTGTTGGGTGGAAAATTATCTACAATTTATCATTCAGAAGTTCAGCTCATCTACATGTTTGCATTTGTTTGTCCACAAATTTTTCTTTCACAATTCTCAGTTTAATGCTACAACTCCCACATCACTATAAAGGCCTTCATTTATTGTGTCCAGAATGAATATTGGATTTTCAATTCAGAATCATCGTGATTTTTGCTTAGTCAAACTTTCAATGAAACAAGTATAGTTTATGAATGTCATTGTCATCACTCGATGACAAGCTTCAATTTCAACTTCAGTTTTTCATTTACAAAGTATCTACACAAACACTTAATCTGCAATTAATTTCCTAAAAAAAATTAATATTACACAATACACAATTTTTATAGGCTTTCTTATTTAAATTTAAAATGCACATGCACAATTCATTCAAAACTATATGCTTATCACTTTCTGAACACACACATTCAGATGTTTCTGCACACCCAGTTACATTTGCTTCAATTACAAAAATAACATTTACATTTACTTTGTAATAACTTATTTTACAGACTGCTATAAACCCCTTTTGGATACTTTTACTTTCGTACAAATTTCATTCTTCTTTTTTGTAAGTTTCTCTGTTTCAGCTAATAAAACTGCATCATACACTGAATGCCCAAAAATGTTTTATACTCTGTACACTTATAAATACCATTACCATGCTGTTTACTTTAGATATAGTTTTATTAAATACAGATACATTTACAGAAGGTTGTTTGTCTGACCATACAAGTTTGTTTTTTTTTCAAACAGATTAAGATTTATTAATTATCACATAATGCTTGCAATAAAGTGAAGCTTAAGTGTTTGTTGTGCATGAATATGAAAGAATAAAGAAAATTCAAATGCTACAAGTGATTTGTGGGTCAGAGCTAGTACCAAACATAACACAGTGTTTCAAAACTAACCTACAAACAAGTTAAGAATGGCACTTTATTCTGTAAAAGTATAAACAGAACACTTGTTTCACTTTTAACTTCTTTGGAAATATTTATAAGTTTATTAGTTCGCTATAAAAGAGTTTTAAAAAGTAACTGAGCTTATCAAATACTTTCATCCAGTTACTCCTCCAAAATTCAAGGCACAGTTGTTAAAGTAAACAAAATTACATTACCAAGCACAGCTAGGTAAAAAGAGCAGGTAAATGTCCAAATTCTTTATCTAACAAAGTGAAGTCACAAAACTCACAGTCAAATCTACCATACTAAATTACATGTGAAACGTGTAATAAAATTGTAGTATAATAATTAGTATTAATAGTATCAATTGTATGTTTCAACAGAAGTTACATTTTTACTAAAGAGAGGAAAAAATGTATAGTGTTATTTATCTAAAGATTCTTCATTTGCACTTTTTCCTGAAAGACTGGAATAATTGATCAAATAAAAGCAGATCCAGACTAGCACGAGACTTCTACATTTCCAGCTAGCCCAGCTTCTCAAACCAAGTCTTCCGAATTTCTACTCGCACAGTTCTTAATAATGCAATCACTATACACAATTTCACATATGATACTACTAATATATGTATATATTGATATTAAGGAGTTTTATATAGTTTATCTTTAAACAGACTTAATAAGGGGAAAAAGGAATAAAAATAAAACCAAATATTTTCATACAGCTTATGCTCCACTTAACGCACGAAGCCATTTTCGGAGAGTAGTGCCACCTATTGTTTATCTTTCAGATTAGCTGTAAAATATCTAGAATTTGAAAAAAACAAAAAAATATCAATAAAAACAGAAATATAAATTAGCAAGAGAAAACTAAATTGTCATTTTAGAATGAGTGAGTTGTTAACGTGATTGATGTAAGCACGCACACGTCTTTTAGTTTTTCATGAGAAATATAATGAATTTAAAAACATTTCAATTTCCATAAACTAAAGCAAGTAATATCAATTTCTTGTGAAATAGTTGCCTGAATCCGTACCTACGTACAGTTTAGTCCCAGACCTTGTCGTAAAGAAAGCAATATCTGACAGCGCATGAAATTAATTTATCAATAGGATTAAAAAGTAAATTATCGCTATGGAAGGTAACAAAATATATCGCCCTTCATCATGACACAGTAATTTATCGACGGACCTCTATTGCTAGCTCCTGGGTTCTGTTCTCCTGATGGGTAGATCACAGATAACTCTTTCTGTAGCTTTGTGCTCAATAACAAAACATGCCATAATTTTTACTGACGACAATGGAAAAATCTGAATATCATAATTTCGAAAACTCAGCAACAGGTTTTACCATATTCCATATAAAACTGTTAATGAAGTGAAGCCTTAGCTTTGAGTCACAAATCTCAGCTATAAAATTGTTCTATTCCCTATCTTTTTTTATTTTTATAGCTACAAGCGGCAATTCAGGATTTCCAGGTTCAGAGGGATCGATTTCAAAATAAACTTCTTAGCATTGAAACACCCTTATATCGAACATTTTACAATTAAAACATGAATTTATAAAGTTTTTGATGTGTTTAGTATTTAAATCCTGCCATATTCTTAGCACTTTAATATAATCCTAAGTTCCTCCTTAAATATAGGAAAATTATTGCTTGCCAAAAAAATAGTAGTCTGGCGCTTTCTTGAATCCAGTCCTGAGCTAGATCCATACCCTTTTAATGTGGCAAATATAACACTGACAAGCTTAACACTAATGGTCGCAATGCTGCATACCATATATTCCCGACATCAGCAGGAAAATAACCAATATTTGACAAAAACTAATAACAAAATATGACATTCCAGTTAATACTAAATATATTCAAAAACCAGTCAAAAAACTAAGATCTATACTATGCAAAAACTACACTGACAAACACCACACCAACATAATTTATAAAATACAATGTGATAACTGCCAAGACTTCTATATTGGAGAAACAAGTAGAAAAATGGAAACCAGATTCAAAGAACATAAAAAGTCACCTTCACACGTTTTCGAACACTGCAAATCAAATAACCACAGCATAGCCATAGAAAACACCCAAATACTAAATAAAGAAACGCAAAATTAAAGAAGCCTTGCTTATACAACAACTCAAGCCCAAAATAAATCAATACAAAGGAACACCTTCATACCAATATTAATAAATATAATCAAATATCTAAGCACGCCCTCTACATTTCTATACTCAGTTACACAACTCCTTTTAAACATGTGGTCAGCTATCGGTCAGTTACCTCTTTCTTTTTTGTGAACCTGATGATGACCTCTACATAAACAATTTTCTCAACCCAAACTAGCCATTTTTACATATATATTGTGTAGTCATTATTATGAACCACGGCGGTCCGGTAGCCAACTTGTGATCTAACGAGTGGTTTCCACAGCTGTAAAGCAAGAAATTATTCAGAACTTCCATAACTTAAGGACTTTAAAACGCCAAGGGCGTTGCAAATTGTAATTCTATGAAAGCGGTTTTCTGACTAACCACGTAAAGAAGTTGTTCCATTTTTACTCCCCAGAGTAGAATCTGCCTGTGCCAAGGTAAAAATTGACTTGAATATAATAGTCTTGTACTTGTAACTACAAAATATGTGCTAGCTCTTATCTATTACTTCACCAAGTGTGCTAAAGCTTAACTAGTTGCCACACTGATGCAAACTTTCACGGATATGTTAGCAGAACAATGAATAAATTACTTCGATAGACCTGGAGATGTCCAGCCGACTAAGAAGCTAACTTCAACCTCCAGTTGATTGCAGAGTTTGACGAGCATCAAGTATGGTGAAAATGTGCACTTTATCCTCAGGTTGATGGTTTAGGTTAATTGGCAATTTAGGATACCAACTTGTTAATGTGTTAACCCTGACAAACTGATTGGGGTAAGCACCTATTATATATCAAGATAGTGTACTCCACAGCAGAGCAGCAACTGACAAGTTGTTCTCTAAACCTACTAATGCACGGATGTGAAATGCAACTCCCAGTATGACGTATGGCTTTCAACCTAGTGAGAAAAGTCTTATTGCGTCCGCAGGGATGCTTGTCGAATATTGTAATAAACGTTTATTCAGTGCACTTTGTTGAGATACAAATGAGTAGAGTAAAAATACACTAAAATAGATTTTATGAGTAAAAAGTAGTAAAATAAAAGTTTGTACTCGGTGGAATTTGCTTGGTTTCATAAATATCGTACAATGTTTGTAGAAAATTTCATTGAGAGTTTACCTACATACTTCAGTTAACATTTCGACTTTAAATGCTTGATGAAATGGTCCTAGTATTACTTTTGATGTTCATTTAAACATTGCCGGGTTTATTTGCTTCATGTCTCCTACCACGTTGCGGTATTGTTAACAGACTCCTTGAACTGAATTATGGCCTGGAAAATTTAGAGAGGTCTTGATCTTCCTCTAGAAGTCTGGAGATGTGTGAATCATAATTAATGATGAATGTAATGTCCTATGATTAAATCTACTATAGACTGCTCATCATGTGAGAACACATGGCATTGTTGCTCTCGTAATGACAAAACATGTTATACAACACTTCATCATTACATCCTAATCTCGTTGAATTATTGCAAAATTCCATCTTCTTCACTTAACAGCAATGCAATTACAAGCATGGATTACACCCAACACATATTTCGTCAATATCCTTTATCAGTCAGTGATGGCTCTTTTCAGCGTTTTGCAACGTGTGAGCTTCTATAAAGCCTTACAGAAACCAATCCAGTAAGATCAGTACATCTTAGGGTTTAAACCAATGCTTTTCTTATACTTTACCACATTCTCAGATTGATTCCTCAGTTACCTCAGTTTCTTCGTCTTGGTTATAAGTCTTACATTGTCTCGGAAAGTATACAGGTATATTACTGTATCAGAGAGTCAAGAAAAGAAGAAAAAATTTAAACTGAATTCTGCAGTAAAATATATTTTGGTTACGACAACGAAATCTACATTTTAACCAGTTTCAGGTGCTCATTTACTCTGATACGGGAGCGGACAGAAAAGTCACATCAAACAGGTGGCTTCCACAAAACACAGGTGCAAGAAACGTTATACCAAAAAAGGTTAGAAACTGAGGAAAACAAACAAATGCAAGAGAATAAATAAACAAAATCTATAGTCACAACAATGATAGTGTTAAACTTAAAGCTGGATTTTTGTTTGTTGACTACCTGGATGACATATCGAAGATAAGGGTAAAAACAAAGAAGTGGAGCAAACTCGAGGAATCTAAAATCAAGATATAAAATTTTATAGCTGAATTAAGGTCTTAATATGGCACTGTTCATCTATAAAATTCGTTAAGTTACATACTTCAAGTACTATTCCATAAACAATCCTAGTCACCTCAAGCCAATAGGCATATAATCTTATCGATTTCTTTTCCCATTCCAAGGAACTAACTATATAAATAGAAAACATTTGTGATATTATCAGGTGAGCTGATTTATATGCAGTTATTAAAGAATCCGACTTTAAGCGAGGTCAAACAGGAAATTTTGGAGGTGTTTAAATTTGAAATCAATCAACAAAAAAATACTTTGTGACTTCAGTTATCAAAACTTTGACTCATGACAAAAATTACATGAAAATATATCTACTAATTAGAGTTAACTGTATTAAAATCAAGCAACGCATCAACCACCTACTTTATTAATGGTAAGCTTTATATTTGATACATGATAAGAAATATATGAAATCTTAATGCGTGCAAAAGTGCCGTGCCTGTATTCTTAAAATCACATACGTATTGTTTGTTACTACTTGCTTTTCCTTCATTAGCTTCATGGTTTTTAATTTCTCACTGTAGCTGAACACATCATGTCTACAATCATCTTATCTTCTGTCATATGCAAAACTGATACTTTCAACACACCTTATTCAGTTTTGTCATTCTACAATAGAAGCATTTGAAACGCTTGAAAAAGTGCTTATTTATTTACAATTAACTCATTTAAATAAAACTAAATTACATCAGTCAATAGCGTTTTACGTATTTAACTTCATCACAAAACGTGAACACTACATCATACTGTGTTCAATGTATTACTCTTCTGTTTCATTTCTGTCTTTCTGATCTGTTATTTATGCGTTTAAAGAAGATAGCTTACATTATTTGAACTTTATAATCTGTATTAAAACCACAAGATATGGTTAGTTAATGCAATTTTATTCTGACAAATAATATTCCCAATTACGTAAGGATGAACATATAATTACATTCTTCAATATATAATTTCGGCATGCAACGCTAAATGTGAAATGATTGTTTGTTTTGAATTTCGCGCAAAGCTACACAAGAACTATCTGCGCTAGCCTTCCCTAATTTAGCAGTGTAAGACTAGAGGAAAGGCAGCTAGTCATCACCACCCACCGCCAACTCTTGGGCTACTCTTTTACCAACGAATAGTGGGATTGACCGTCACATTATAACGCCCTCACGGCTGGGAGGGCGAACATGTTTGTTGCGACCAGGATTCGAACCCGCGACCCTCGGATTACGAGTCGAACGCCTTAACACGCTTGGCCATGAAATGAACAACAATTTCAATGTCGTAACCAAACCAACATAAACGATATTAGTATCTCTTCTTTTATATATGCGATTATGCCCAAGTAAGATAACTTTACTCAGCGTATTCGTTAACTGTTTATCCTGAAACATGTATCTATATTTTTGTGTGTGTTCTTTTTTGTATTAGTATTATCAACATCTCACTTTAGGAAATTAAATTGAGTGTACCCGTTGAAAAACTGTGAGAGCATATGATTCATGACTATGGTGAGAAGAATCATAAAAGTTTTACTTTAAAGTTCTACGCTAGCGGTTCGAAAGATAATCCAGTAATATTCACTATACTTTCCTCTGTTTAAAACTTCTCTCAAGCAAGATCCACGAAGACGTTAAATGGTCTTGAGGCATGGCTCTTCATACTCGTTTTCGAGCTTCCGTTAAATATTCAATGAGTTATTTTAACAGTTTAGTGTTGCCAGTATAATTTTCTTAACTAAGAATCCACAGTTGATTATAATGTTAACTTTCTGTTGTTATATAGTTGTTGAGTAAAGTATACCAAAACATTTTTGTGACGTCACTGTGATCGTTACAATAAATACCCTGCCATGCATCTTGTAAATAGTTCTGCAACATTGTTTCCATTTGCAAGAGATTATCGTGTTAAAAGTACACCACTACATGTGCATACGTCCCATAAACCGTTAAGTGTACGAAGACAATGACTTAGCTGGGCAAATTTCAACAGTCTTATCATACAAAAATCCAGAAGTCTTGTGTTCGTATGGAATAGCATGAAACGCTGTTTCATTTTCCAGCTGCTTAAGGTATGCGGCGGTAGAAGGGATATGTCCCAGAAACAACTTGTGTACACGTCACTCGTGTCGCTTTTTCGGACGGTGATCTTTCTTGATTATGTTGCGTACTGTTGCCTGGGGCACGTATACAGTCTTTTTTTTTTTTTCATTAAAGTTTATGTCTGTTGATCCTCTTCTGTTACCAACGCCACACTTTGCTCTCTTTGGTCAGAGCAAGACTTGATAGAAGTTCTTTTCAGATGATCCAGGTGTTCCAAGTTGATCCATATTATTTTGTTTTCTAATGTCACTGAGTACAAAGGCTATTTCTGTTTTGGAAATACTAAATTTCCGATCTGAAAAAATGTTTATTATCTGAATGTCAGTATAACTAATTTGTGGGCTGAAAGGGCTGTTACACGTCCTTTGCAAAATAAATCAATTCTGCAAACGATAAACAGTGTCAAAGTGTATTTCCAAAACATTCCATTCCACCTCGACCTTATATTAGCTGTTGTTGTAACGTTATTCGCAGCTTTAAATATTCAAAATTATTTTAACATGCCTAAATCAAACCTCTGTGTATTTGTATCAAAATGCTGGTAACTACTTCAACCCTTAAACTATCGATTTGTTTTGATAAGGTTCGCTATCGGTAGATCCGTATATTACATCATATTGAATATTTTTTAGTTTTGCCTATTACAACACTCTGTTCGAATAATTACAGTTAATTAAAATAATTAATTTTATATGCACAACAGTAAAATGCACAGGAAATCCCACCAGTGATTAGGAGGGTACATTGTAACACTGGTAGTGTTTTTCTTTACTTTTATTTTTGTGAGACCGACATATTATTAGGGGCCGTGTAACCAACAGCTCACTTAAAAGCATTATGATTCATAAAGAATTTTGAAAAATGAGTTTTTAAAGCCGTTAGGGTTATATAAAACTCACTGTAATTTTAGGGCTATGGGTTCTCAATTGCAATCTGTGTATATTTAGAAGTTTAAATTGGAACAAAATGAAGAATGAGATTCATACCTCAAGCTTACAAAAAACACATTTATTATTAAACATTGTGCTGCATTTACATGTAAAACTCTGCCTTAAAAACGTTTTAAACATTTGGAGAAATATTCCACAGTATACAAAAGACGTTTGAAACAATAACTTATTACTATTTACAAACATTCCATTCTATAGCTATCCACATACAGTTTATTAGGTATGTCCTTGAATATAAAAATTTAAACACAAATAAACCTTGTGGGCCTCAAACAAGTTACGTTAACAATACTCTCATTGGTTTATTCATTAAAATAGTATGCAAAACAAACTTGAATAATCTGCTTTTGTATAACACTTTTAAAAACGAGTACTAATTTTATTCAAATAAACATTTTCTTAATAAGCAGATGTAAATGTACAAGTTTAAATCATATATGTATATTGTTCTTTTCGTTAACTCGAAAGTGGCTACTTTCTCTTTCGAAAAAACGTCCTAAAACTGAAATAGTTCATGTTGTAACCATTGTATTTCAAAACCATAGAACGCAGTATTTTCATTTTTAAGTAGGTAATAAAAGTTAAGTAGTCTAAATTATTCATGAATCTGGACAAGACCTAAAGGAAAGTTGGATGTTTCGCTCATGATTATTAGAAAAATGAAATCTAGTAATTTACAGCAGGAAGCTGCAAATTGGCCACAATTGTTTCAAAGAAGTTTTACCAGAATATAGAATAATTTCCAAATCATTAGTATGGTTGTTCCGAAACAGCAAAACCATCATTACAAATAACGTTATCTACTGTTTCTCGCTAGCCACAACTTCAGGGCGCTTCCTCCAATATAATTTATGCAGCTACAAATAAACATCATATAAGAATACATTTGTATAAAAGACAGACTTCACTCAATCGGTCTGTGAGTCAAGCACTCAGTTAGATGCATTTCATATTCAACACATTCTCGCTTGTAATGGTTATAAGAACTCATCCAGTGGGCTAAAGATATTCGGTACATTTATTTTACAGACGAAATTGCATTTTTCCTTCTATTCAAGTAACAGATTATGCTTACTTGGAAATAACATGGAATTTGTCCCAAATATGTATGATATATGCATATATCTATATCTATGGGACGCTTCTGGAACACGTATTGTATTTCGTCAATTAACTCCAGTCGGTAAATATACCACTGAAACAGCTCTTTCAGAGAAGTGACGGAAGATATCGTATGATCTTGAAACTCCGATTTTAAGCATAATGACAACTGTCGTAGCTGTTCGTGGGGATTATATTCTAAATTTTAGTGAAATCTCATGAGCTGATAAAATATAAAGCTATCTGTATTAAATGTTAATTTACAAGCCACAAAATGGCCTTATTATTTCTTTTTAAATCATAAAAAACATCTAAAACTATGAAGTGCGAAAATTTGTTAAGCTGTCTATATCATAAGTATTTTCTAAAGTATAGTAGCATTACAAGTATTTTCAAACGTATAGTAGCATCATAAGTATTTTTAAAGGTATAGTAGCATCATAAGTATTTTCTAAACTATAGTAGCACCGCTAAGCCAGTCCTAAGTGTCATTGCTAAAGCACATAGACTCAACCAACACATGCCGTAACAGAACAACAATAAACTTAATTAACAACTTAAGTACATTTCAGTAGTATTAAGGGTTGAGCTGCCATGTTATTATCAAGTTAAATTCTGTTGCACTAATATATTTATACAGTTTCAGTAGGTCAGAAATAAATATTTTGACTTACTCTTCACACTGTAAAGGTTTGCAATAAAACTTTAATTAATATAGAGGTACGATGTTTATTAATACTAGTAACAAATTTTAAAAAGTTGTTGATTACGTGTTTATAGGTTCATTACATTTATTCTTAACCACGTCAATTGTAACTTGAATATGTTGCTTTTTCAAGAAGCTAACATGAAGTATTAAACATGTAATGCACTAGCACTGTGATCATGTGAATGCGGTTACGCATAAAATATACAACTTCTAACCCTAATACTACAAAAGATAATTTTTACATGTTTATTTAAAGTAACCTAAGACGCAAAAAACGTGTTATACTGTTTAAAAAATAATCTAGAAATATAAGAACAAGATTCGGTCCAACAAGTTGGCTATTATTAATAAGATAAAAGCCAATCAGGTTATTACATTGGGCTTTATTTAGAAATATGAAGGCACTTTGACAACCTATTAGATTTTTCCACTAATAACTGCGTTACCCATGTGTTTGCACAAATCAGCCTTCAGGTGCCACCAACGTTATGCAAATTTGTTATTAAATTTATTAGTTCTTAAATTGTTACCAATGACAGTAGATATTGTTTTTCATTTTATATTATTTTGCTACATATTTTGAGTTTTGATTAAAGTATGTATATGTTCGTTGTTAAACATAAAAACACATAACGAACTAGCTATCTGTACTGTGTCAACCACGAGTATCGAAAGGAATTTTTTTTTTTTT
Organism: Tachypleus tridentatus; assembly: GCF_004210375.1. Classification (NCBI taxonomy): domain Eukaryota; kingdom Metazoa; phylum Arthropoda; class Merostomata; order Xiphosura; family Limulidae; genus Tachypleus; species Tachypleus tridentatus. The sequence goes on from NC_134828.1 coordinate 97,705,995, forward strand.
GTGGCAGCATGATACTGCTAACTTACACCTGCAAAGGAAAAGTGACAGATTTAAAATTAAAATTACTGATAAATGCCACGTCTGTTTCTCGTTCAGAATAATTAACACAGTTCTATGTAACGTGTTTGGCATTCCCTCTTTAGTAACAAACCAGTGTGCGCTTTGCTGCCGGAACCATTTCAAGACTGGTTGACAGGATATACATTAAACTTTCTGATGAAAAATAACACCCTCAAGAGTAAAGTTGGTAGTGATGTCATGTCAGTATAACAAGACACTGACGTCAGCTAAGAGTCATATTACGAACACATCATGAATTGTGCCGTCATCTTTATGTCTTGCAGCCAGCATATATATCAGTCTTGTTGAGGACAGCTGATTTACAAAGCTACTGTGGGCGAATAAATTATCTTTACTCTTCAGTGAAACTTCGTAGCTTGTCTGTTAAACACTGCATCAAAAGCGACATCAAACTCGTGGCAGGAATTTGTGTTTGATACTTTTTCAGACCTCAAAGACAACTCGGGATGCTCAGAAACTCCTGTTCCTCTTCACCACTTAAATACTTGAAATGGTTTGTCACGTTTTAAACTTGGTAATCTAATCCAGCTTTCAGACAAGAGTGGATAGTTCCGTAGTATGGGCCGTGACGTCAGGGGCTACTCGTCCAGAATGTCCTAGTTGGCTTAACCTACTTTCTACTCTCTCTCTGCTTGCCTGAGTTTTTTCCCATTGCCACAAGTAAACATTCTGTACAGAAACTACTCCACAGAATATGATTCCTAGTCCTACTGCTAGACTGGTGATTATTGCTGGAACCTCGTGAAAATGAATGAAAGTAAACAATATTACACCTGTAGAGGAATTAGGAAAATAAATATATTACACACATATACTAGGCCTATCATTTTAAAACAAAATTATGAACTTTACATTAACTGAAGTAATCAAAGCAATTTTCATATAAAAAAAGTAGAAATTCGAGTGGAGAGTGAACTTAATACATTACTAGCAAATAATTTGGAAAAATTGTAGTTATAGGCATATTGTAAAATAACTGTAAAATTTTATGTTGTGTTTTTGCTTTAAACAAAAGTATATAAAATAGATATTTGAAACCAAAAATTTAGATCTAAATACCGAACGTAAAGAAAAAAAAGACATTTTGTTCAGATCGTTATTGTTTAAAACTACCAGCATGTGCTTTGCCAGAATCATTTTAAGGCTGATTGACAGGATATAAATTTTCCGAACACAAATAACGCTTGCAAAAATAAAGTTACCAGTGATATCATGTCAGTATGATAAGAAACTGACGTCATGTAAGAATCATGTTACGGAAGAAAACCAACATAAAATAGGTAGATTAAATACATGAGACACCAACAATGAGCTTCCACAATGTTAAAACACAATCCAATATACATGAAACCGTTTACAATATACAAGGTTTGTTTATTTGTTATTAAGCACGATCTACTCAATAGGCTATCTGATTTTTTAGCATAATAAGCTTTCAGATTTATTGTTTAGCCGCTGGGGAAGTTACAAGAATGATATTAAAAGTGTAATGCTGGAGTATGACAAACGTTTTACAGGTTAGGTTCATTCTACTGCAAAATGTGAACTCCTCCTTTTGTTATATCACTTGTAATATAATAGTTTATTAAAGATCACAGAATATTTTTCGCATTACCAGTGTCATTTTGCTTACCAGGGTGACTTCATCCGACCAGAGAATAAACACTCTAACATCTCAGAGTAACATTACTTGTGATACGAAAGCTTTATTTGAGCCGAAATTACGGGATTGTGATGTAAGGATAGAGATGAAATTTTTCATATCAGACGAACCGCTGGATCGACTGTCACCTCATTTGTGTTTGTTTGTTTGTTTGTACTTAAGTCCAAAGTTGCGCAAAGTGATGCGCTCACTGCGCATATCAAAACGTTGTTTTAAAGCGTTATTAGTCTTCAGGGCATCACATTTGAAGTTGATAATCCAAAAAACCCTAGTAATGATCTGTGTAATGATTGGATGCATGCTTCAATTTGATCTCCCACGTCATTCTCCGAAACTTTCGTTTCTTCTCCTTGCCCTGTGCTCTGAACGCGTATCTCAGCTAATGCTTCTTAAAATAACAGTTTTAGGCCAGTGGGCTAAACTGGCTAATGTATTGGTTTAACGGGATAATGGTTTAATTCCTAGTTTCAAAGTAAAATGCAGACACTCCAAACCATAGTTCATAACTTTATAAAATGCCTTATGTGTCTTCCAAAGAAGTTGATTAAAAACGTTAGGCCCAAACTTTCCACTCACTCTCACCTAATCAGCTTTAAAGTGATTTAATAAATTCAGTACTTAGTTCTGAATATTTCTTGAATAATTGCACCAGTTAAACAGGACAAGGGCGGGGTTACACTGTACTTATGACAATGATAAATAAGACTCCCCCCTTCTATAGCTTCACGGCTGAATACTTTCAGCAGTGTCATAAACACATATGTCAAATTAGAAACATAATTGTAATCAGTGAACATAAATTTTTGCTGTAAGTTGAGACGCGTTTTCAAAAACACTCGTGTGTGCAGATAAATTGAAAAATAATTACAATAGTAGTGATAATAATGTTTTCATTATAAAATTAAATAAACTTTTATGTGAATAAAAAAGTCAGGATTATTAAGATAAACTAATATTTACGATTTATAGTCATAAAGTAAAATAGACCTTAGTTATGCATCCATCAATTATTTTATAGCACACTAAATAATTACTTAAAGGAAATGAACTGAAGTTTATTGCACGTAGCTTGTTGTCGCTAAACTCACGAAACACTGGTAGATGTTTGAAGTCTTGTAGTGTAATTAAAAAACAAATGCTTACTATTTCTTTCCAAATACTGCAGATGGCTTATGGTCGCTACACTCACGTAAACACAGTTAGTTGTTCAGAGTCTAGCAGCATAATTAAAAAAAACAACTGCTTGCTATTTCTCTCAAACCTGTCAGATTTTAGTTATTTATGTATTTTTGTAAAGCTTCTAAATGAAATCTGATAGGCGAAGTTACGCCATTTTTATTTATTTTTGGAGAATAAAAAATAACACCCTGTTTCTATTCTATAATTTTTTATAATTTAAAACTGACTTTTTTAGAGTTGTATTTTTCCTGCTCACTTCACATATGAATTTTTTGTTTGTGTTGTTTATTTGTTTCTTTTGACAAGCTCTTATCAGAGTTTATAATTTTGTTTCAAAGTATAACTGACTACTTATTAACTGTACCTAGTCTGGATTATTCCACTAAATTTGAATTCCCGTCACACCAAACATGCTTGCCCTTTCAGCTGTGGGTACGCTATAATGTTACGTTCGTAAAAGAGTAGCCCAAGATTTGGTGGTAGGTGGTAATAACTAGCTGCCTTCCCTTTAGTCTTACACTGCTAAGTTAGCAGATAGCCCTCATGTAGCTTTGCGCGAAATTCAAAACAAATTAAACCATTAAACTCTTATTTTTCAATTTAATCTTTAAAGTTTTTTCATCAGGTGGCTACTGTTTGCCAGCATAATTTTATCCCTGTTCTCTGCTTTGTAATTGTTTAATATATGTAGCTAAATATATATGTACCAGAATACCTCGTTGATGGCATTAATAACCACAAATAACTGTATCTAGAAAGGACATCCATCAATTGGAAAATAAAAAGCAAACATCACTAATTAATCAGGAGAGAAATATATTTATGTTATCGCATTATATTTATGGAATAATTAAAAGAGCAGAATAAGTAATTCAATGGTATTACGTACATTAATCATTTTACATCATACATATTTAAAGTAATTATTGATAAATATAATTATTGAAATTTATAACACATTAAATTTTGTCTAAGAATATTAATTGCTATAATATAATTACTCCAGAGGGGTTTATTTGTTGACATAAATAAAAGTTTACAAGCTGTTAGGTTGTCCAGAAATAAATGTCGTTTTTAAACTGCGAAGTTTGGAAAAATATAAACCAGTGTTGCAAAACATGCTTTAACCAAAGTAAGCACCTTTTGCTTCAAGACACTTTTGCCAATGTGTAACGATGCTGTTTATGTTCCTGCTGTATAAATCAGAGTTTCTATAGTAAATGAACTTCTTGAAAGCTTCTTCTGCAGCTGCCTGGTTTTGAAAGCGTTTATTGTTCAAAATGTTGTCAAAGTGCTTGAAAAATTAAAATCTGTAGGGTAAAGGTCTGGGGAAATAGGTGAATGAGGCAGAACCTCGAATCCCAATTCGTTCAATTCTGGAGCGTCATTCTTGACAGGTCTCATAACGCCGATTTTGTTGATCTTCAATCAGCTCATGCGGAACCCACTTATCCAGGTTTTTCGTCTTTCTAATCGCACTCAGGTGGTCGACAATGCTTGATTTGATTTTGACTAGCTTTTCTGCAAGTTCACGTACTGTTATGCGGGGGTGTGTCTCAACTGCTTTCCTTAACTGTTTTCCTGTGTTTCCATTTAAGGATGTCATCCTTCCACAACCTTTATGGTCTTCAAGACTTTCATATCCATGTCGAAACCTTTGGAATCAGCTCTGAGCTGTACGTTCTGTAACATATCCATGGCCGAATGCCTGGTTGATGTTTCGTGTAGTTTCGGTAGATTTCGTCCCAGTTTTAAGACGTAGAAGAAAATCAGACGAAATTCCTTCTTGTCCGTGCTGCCTTGGAGGTTGTGAAACAGCAGACAACTAAAACACCTTGTAAACGACAGACGTTGGGAAAAAACAACCGATTAACGACAAGCTACTCAATATTCAGCTTCTAAATGTCATCGTGAGAATTCCGACATTTATTTCTGGACAGCCTAATACTTAGTTTCAAGACACTTTTCAATAAAATTCAAAACATTATCTACTTCAATTATAAGAAAGAATAATATGTAAAAAGTGCACAAATGCATATAGAGAATTAGTAAATGAAGAAGGAAAATAACACAAATTATTTAAATTTAGGTAAAATATGAATAATTTTAAATATTGCGTATCAACATTAATTTTAAGGAAACCTACCAGTGAAAAATATTGGGATAGACACGAAAAAGCCACCCATCGCGATGATCCTCGTGTACGAAGTTCTCTTCAAAAACTTGTTAGTTCTGCAATAATTTTATCATTGGTTAATGTTTACATATGCATATATAAATAAATATCTCTAAGCTGGTAATGAAACAGCTACTATAAAGAAACAGACATAGCACAAAAGGCATTTTTTTCTCACAAGCATTTACGTAAGGAAATAGTTTG